>NW_027412242.1:0-51708 GCF_047663935.1 Musca autumnalis
CATCTCCGGTGAACTTTTGTATGGGAAAAGTCATCTCCGGTGAACTTTTGTATTGGGAAAGGCATCTCCGGTGAACTTTTGTATGGGAAAGTCATCTCCGGTGAACTTTTGTATTGGGAAAGTCATCTCCGGTGAACTTTTGTATTGGGAAAGTCATCTCCGGTGAACTTTGTATGGGAAAAGTCATCTCCGGTGAACTTTTGTATTGGGAAAGTCATCTCCGGTGAACTTTTGTATTGGGAAAGTCATCTCCGGTGAACTTTTGTATTGGGAAAGTCATCTCCGGTGAACTTTTGTATGGGAAAAGTCATCTCCGGTGAACTTTTGTATGGGAAAAGTCATCTCCGGTGAACTTTTGTATGGGAAAAGTCATCTCCGGTGAACTTTTGTATGGGAAAAGTCATCTCCGGTGAACTTTTGTATGGGAAAGTCATCTCCGGTGAACTTTTGTATTGGGAAAGTCATCTCCGGTGAACTTTTGTATTGGGAAAAGTCATCTCCGGTGAACTTTTGTATGGGAAAGTCATCTCCGGTGAACTTTTGTATGGGAAAAGTCATCTCCGGTGAACTTTTGTATGGGAAAAGTCATCTCCCGTGAACTTTTGTATGGGAAAAGTCATCTCCGGTGAACTTTTGTATTGGGAAAGTCATCTCCGGTGAACTTTTGTATGGGAAAAGTCATCTCCGGTGAACTTTTGTATTGGGAAAGTCATCTCCGGTGAACTTTTGTATTGGGAAAGTCATGCCCGGTGAAGTTTTGTATTGGGAAAGTCATGCCCGGTGAACTTTTGTATTGGGAAAGTCATCTCCGGTGAACTTTTGTATTGGGAAAGTCATCTCCGGTGAACTTTTGTATTGGGAAAGTCATGCCCGGTGAACTTTTATATTGGGAAAGTCATCTCCGGTGAACTTTTGTATTGGGAAAGTCATCTCCGGTGAACTTTTGTATGGGAAAAGTCATCTCCGGTGAACTTTTGTATGGGAAAAGTCATCTCCGGTGAACTTTTGTATGGGAAAAGTCATCTCCGGTGAACTTTTGTATTGGGAAAGTCATCTCCGGTGAACTTTTGTATGGGAAAAGTCATCTCCGGTGAACTTTTGTATTGGGAAAGTCATCTCCGGTGAACTTTTGTATTGGGAAAGTCATCTCCGGTGAACTTTTGTATTGGGAAAGTCATCTCCGGTGAACTTTTGTATGGGAAAAGTCATCTCCGGTGAACTTTTGTATTGGGAAAGTCATCTCCGGTGAACTTTTGTATGGGAAAAGTCATCTCCGGTGAACTTTTGTATTGGGAAAGTCATCTCCGGTGAACTTTTGTATTGGGAAAGTCATGCCCGGTGAACTTTTGTATTGGGAAAGTCATGCCCGGTGAACTTTTGTGTTGGGAAAGTCATCTCCGGTGAACTTTTGTATTGGGAAAGTCATCTCCGGTGAACTTTTGTATTGGGAAAGTCATCTCCGGTGAACTTTTGTATGGGAAAAGTCATCTCCGGTGAACTTTTGTATTGGGAAAGTCATCTCCGGTGAACTTTTGTATTGGGAAAGTCATCTCCGGTGAACTTTTGTATGGGAAAAGTCATCTCCGGTGAACTTTTGTATTGGGAAAGTCATCTCCGGTGAACTTTTGTATGGGAAAAGTCATCTCCGGTGAACTTTTGTATTGGGAAAGTCATCTCCGGTGAACTTTTGTATTGGGAAAGTCATGCCCGGTGAACTTTTGTATTGGGAAAGTCATCTCCGGTGAACTTTTGTATGGGAAAAGTCATCTCCGGTGAACTTTTGTATTGGGAAAGTCATCTCCGGTGAACTTTTGTATGGGAAAAGTCATCTCCGGTGAACTTTTGTATGGGAAAAGTCATCTCCGGTGAACTTTTGTATTGGGAAAGTAATCTCCGGTGAACTTTTGTATTGGGAAAGTCATCTCCGGTGAACTTTTGTATGGGAAAAGTCATCTCCGGTGAACTTTTGTATTGGGAAAGTCATCTCCGGTGAACTTTTGTATGGGAAAAGTCATCTCCGGTGAACTTTTGTATGGGAAAAGTCATCTCCGGTGAACTTTTGTATTGGGAAAGTCATCTCCGGTGAACTTTTGTATGGGAAAAGTCATCTCCGGTGAACTTTTGTATTGGGAAAGTCATCTCCGGTGAACTTTTGTATGGGAAAAGTCATCTCCGGTGAACTTTTGTATTGGGAAAGTCATCTCCGGTGAACTTTTGTATGGGAAAAGTCATCTCCGGTGAACTTTTGTATTGGGAAAGTCATCTCCGGTGAACTTTTGTATTGGGAAAGTCATCTCCGGTGAACTTTTGTATGGGAAAAGTCATCTCCGGTGAACTTTTGTATTGGGAAAGTCATCTCCGGTGAACTTTTGTATTGGGAAAGTCATCTCCGGTGAACTTTTGTATGGGAAAAGTCATCTCCGGTGAACTTTTGTATTGGGAAAGTCATCTCCGGTGAACTTTTGTATGGGAAAAGTCATCTCCGGTGAACTTTTGTATTGGGAAAGTCATCTCCGGTGAACTTTTGTATTGGGAAAGTCATCTCCGGTGAACTTTTGTGTTGGGAAAGTCATCTCCGGTGAACTTTTGTATGGGAAAAGTCATCTCCGGTGAACTTTTGTATTGGGAAAGTCATCTCCGGTGAACTTTTGTATGGGAAAAGTCATCTCCGGTGAACTTTTGTATGGGAAAAGTCATCTCCGGTGAACTTTTGTATTGGGAAAGTAATCTCCGGTGAACTTTTGTATTGGGAAAGTCATCTCCGGTGAACTTTTGTATGGGAAAAGTCATCTCCGGTGAACTTTTGTATTGGGAAAGTCATCTCCGGTGAACTTTTGTATTGGGAAAGTCATCTCCGGTGAACTTTTGTATGGGAAAAGTCATCTCCGGTGAACTTTTGTATTGGGAAAGTCATGCCCGGTGAACTTTTATATTGGGAAAGTCATGCCCGGTGAACTTTTGTATTGGGAAAGTCATGCCCGGTGAACTTTTGTATTGGGAAAGTCATCTCCGGTGAACTTTTGTATTGGGAAAGTCATCTCCGGTGAACTTTTGTATTGGGAAAGTCATCTCCGGTGAACTTTTGTATGGGAAAAGTCATCTCCGGTGAACTTTTGTATGGGAAAAGTCATCTCCCGTGAACTTTTGTATGGGAAAAGTCATCTCCGGTGAACTTTTGTATTGGGAAAGTCATCTCCGGTGAACTTTTGTATGGGAAAAGTCATCTCCGGTGAACTTTTGTATTGGGAAAGTCATCTCCGGTGAACTTTTGTATTGGGAAAGTCATGCCCGGTGAAGTTTTGTATTGGGAAAGTCATGCCCGGTGAACTTTTGTATTGGGAAAGTCATCTCCGGTGAACTTTTGTATTGGGAAAGTCATCTCCGGTGAACTTTTGTATTGGGAAAGTCATGCCCGGTGAACTTTTATATTGGGAAAGTCATCTCCGGTGAACTTTTGTATTGGGAAAGTCATCTCCGGTGAACTTTTGTATGGGAAAAGTCATCTCCGGTGAACTTTTGTATGGGAAAAGTCATCTCCGGTGAACTTTTGTATTGGGAAAGTCATCTCCGGTGAACTTTTGTATGGGAAAAGTCATCTCCGGTGAACTTTTGTATTGGGAAAGTCATCTCCGGTGAACTTTTGTATTGGGAAAGTCATCTCCGGTGAACTTTTGTATTGGGAAAGTCATCTCCGGTGAACTTTTGTATGGGAAAAGTCATCTCCGGTGAACTTTTGTATTGGGAAAGTCATCTCCGGTGAACTTTTGTATGGGAAAATTCATCTCCGGTGAACTTTTGTATTGGGAAAGTCATCTCCGGTGAACTTTTGTATTGGGAAAGTCATGCCCGGTGAACTTTTGTATTGGGAAAGTCATCTCCGGTGAACTTTTGTATTGGGAAAGTCATCTCCGGTGAACTTTTGTATGGGAAAAGTCATCTCCGGTGAACTTTTGTATTGGGAAAGTCATCTCCGGTGAACTTTTGTATTGGGAAAGTCATCTCCGGTGAACTTTTGTATGGGAAAAGTCATCTCCGGTGAACTTTTGTATTGGGAAAGTCATCTCCGGTGAACTTTTGTATGGGAAAAGTCATCTCCGGTGAACTTTTGTATTGGGAAAGTCATCTCCGGTGAACTTTTGTATTGGGAAAGTCATGCCCGGTGAACTTTTGTATTGGGAAAGTCATCTCCGGTGAACTTTTGTATTGGGAAAGTCATGCCCGGTGAACTTTTGTATTGGGAAAGTCATCTCCGGTGAACTTTTGTATTGGGAAAGTCATCTCCGGTGAACTTTTATATTGGAAAAGTCATGCCCGGTGAACTTTTGTATTGGGAAAGTCATCTCCGGTGAACTTTTGTATTGGGAAAGTCATCTCCGGTGAACTTTTGTATTGGGAAAGTCATCTCCGGTGATTTTTTGTATTGGGAAAGTCATCTCCGGTGAACTTTTGTATGGGAAAAGTCATCTCCGGTGAACTTTTGTATTGGGAAAGTCATCTCCGGTGAACTTTTGTATTGGGAAAGTCATCTCCGGTGAACTTTTGTATTGGGAAAGTCATCTCCGGTGAACTTTTGTATTGGGAAAGTCATCTCCGGTGAACTTTTGTATTGGGAAAGTCATCTCCGGTGAACTTTTGTATTGGGAAAGTCATCTCCGGTGAACTTTTGTATTGGGAAAGTCATCTCCGGTGAACTTTTGTATGGGAAAAGTCATCTCCGGTGAACTTTTGTATTGGGAAAGTCATCTCCGGTGAACTTTTGTATGGGAAAAGTCATCTCCGGTGAACTTTTGTATTGGGAATAGGGTGTCCAAAAACCCGGTTTTTCCAAACAAAACGGTTTTCGGTTAACCGAAATTCTTAATTTTTTCAAAAACCGGTTTTCGGTTTTCAAAAATTTTCAAAACCGGTTAACCGGTTTAAACCGGTTTTGTTAAATAGCTACAAATTTGCTCATAATTGATATATATTTGATTAAAAATGTGCGGGAAGGGGTAAATTAAGTATAACGACTTCGTTATTATATAATTATCTCGTAATAACCTTGTTATTTGACATTCAACCTCGAAGTGGCGACAGCAAAATTAAGACCGAAATTCTGTCCTAAGAATAGTAAAAGTCCTTACAAATATAAAATTGAGTACCAAAAGAATTAAGTTTACATTTTATTAAGTTCGGATTATTCGTGTTGCTTTGCCAACCTCAAATTATCGTGAAATGCCTGACAATTAGGCGGTCACTTGAATAATAATTAAGTTGTACCAAACATTCGTTTTAAATTGTAGCTAATATAGCTCTAGTTTCTAGTTCAGTGTATTAGTTCCAAAATATATGAGAACTTCATACAAACTAATGTGTGATATCACGTATACGCAGATTTTTCATACAAATGGTGTGTACCATTGGAACTGCGTAGTGAACTAAATTGGCACAACTCTACATTTTACACAAAATATTTTTCAAATTTAAAGGTATCTGATATTTAATAATTTGCCGTACCTTGTGTTAGTTAAGTATAGTTTACCTTCAAGAATACAATTGTAATGAAATATTAAAAATATTACTATTTTTTTAAAACCGGTTAACCGACACAAATAACCGGTTTTTTCGGTTAACCGAAAATGACGTTTTTGGCGAAAACCGGTTTCGGTTTTGTAACTCAAAACCGGGTAACCGGTTAACCGGTTTCGGTTTTGGACACCCTAATTGGGAAAGTCATCTCCGGTGAACTTTTGTATTGGGAAAGTCATCTCCGGTGAACTTTTGTATGGGAAAAGTCATCTCCGGTGAACTTTTGTATTGGGAAAGTCATCTCCGGTGAACTTTTGTATTGGGAAAGTCATCTCCGGTGAACTTTTGTATTGGGAAAGTCATCTCCGGTGAACTTTTGTATTGGGAAAGTCATCTCCGGTGAACTTTTGTATTGGGAAAGTCATCTCCGGTGAACTTTTGTATGGGAAAAGTCATCTTCGGTGAACTTTTGTATTGGGAAAGTCATCTCCGGTGAACTTTTGTATGGGAAAAGTCATCTCCGGTGAACTTTTGTATTGGGAAAGTCATCTCCGGTGAACTTTTGTATGGGAAAAGTCATCTCCGGTGAACTTTTGTATTGGGAAAGTTATCTCCGGTGAACTTTTGTATTGGGAAAGTCATGCCCGGTGAACTTTGGTATGGGAAAAGTCATCTCCGGTGAACTTTTGTATTGGGAAAGTCGTGCCCGGTGAACTTTTGTATTGGGAAAGTCATCTCCGGTGAACTTTTGTATTGGGAAAGTCATGCCCGGTGAACTTTTGTATTGGGAAAGTCGTGCCCGGTGAACTTTTGTATTGGGAAAGTCATCTCCGGTGAACTTTTGTATTGGGAAAGTCATGCCCGGTGAACTTTTATATTGGGAAAGTCATCTCCGGTGAACTTTTGTATTGGGAAAGTCATCTCCGGTGAACTTTTGTATGGGAAAAGTCATCTCCGGTGAACTTTTGTATTGGGAAAGTCATCTCCGGTGAACTTTTATATTGGAAAAGTCATCTCCGGTGAACTTTTGTATGGGAAAAGTCATCTCCGGTGAACTTTTGTATTGGGAAAGTCATCTCCGGTGAACTTTTGTATGGGAAAAGTCATCTCCGGTGAACTTTTGTATTGGGAAAGTCATCTCCGGTGAACTTTTGTATGGGAAAAGTCATCTCCGGTGAACTTTTATATTGGGAAAGTCATCTCCGGTGAACTTTTGTATGGGAAAAGTCATCTCCGGTGAACTTTTATATGGGAAAAGTCATCTCCGGTGAACTTTTGTATTGGGAAAGTCATCTCCGGTGAACTTTTGTATTGGGAAAGTCATCTCCGGTGAACTTTTGTATTGGGAAAGTCATCTCCGGTGAACTTTTGTATTGGGAAAGTCATCTCCGGTGAACTTTTGTATTGGGAAAGTCATCTCCGGTGAACTTTTGTATGGGAAAAGTCATCTCCGGTGAACTTTTGTATTGGGAAAGTCATCTCCGGTGAACTTTTGTATTGGGAAAGTCATGCCCGGTGAACTTTTATATTGGGAAAGTCATCTCCGGTGAACTTTTGTATGGGAAAAGTCATCTCCGGTGAACTTTTGTATTGGGAAAGTCATCTCCGGTGAACTTTTGTATTGGGAAAGTCATCTCCGGTGATCTTTTGTATGGGAAAAGTCATCTCCGGTGAACTTTTGTATGGGAAAAGTCATCTCCGGTGAACTTTTGTATTGGGAAAGTCATCTCCGGTGAACTTTTGTATGGGAAAAGTCATCTCCGGTGAACTTTTGTATGGGAAAAGTCATCTCCGGTGAACTTTTGTATGGGAAAGTCATCTCCGGTGAACTTTTGTATTGGGAAAGTCATGCCCGTTGAACTTTTGTATTGGGAAAGTCATGCCCGGTGAACTTTTGTATTGGGAAAGTCATCTCCGGTGAACTTTTGTATTGGGAAAGTCATGCCCGGTGAACTTTTATATTGGGAAAGTCATCTCCAGTGAACTTTTGTATTGGGAAAGTCATCTCCGGTGAACTTTTGTATGGGAAAAGTCATCTCCGGTGAACTTTTGTATGGGAAAAGTCATCTCCGGTGAACTTTTGTATGGGAAAAGTCATCTCCGGTGAACTTTTGTATTGGGAAAGTCATCTCCGGTGAACTTTTGTATGGGAAAAGTCAATTCCGGTGAACTTTTGTATTGGGAAAGTCATCTCCGGTGAACTTTTGTATTGGGAAAGTCATCTCCGGTGAACTTTTGTATGTTAAAAGTCATCTCCAGTGAACTTTTGTATTGGGAAAGTCATCTCCGGTGAACTTTTGTATTGGGAAAGTCATCTCCGGTGAACTTTTGTATGGGAAAAGTCATCTCCGGTGAACTTTTGTATTGGGAAAGTCATCTCCGGTGAACTTTTGTATGGGAAAAGTCATCTCCGGTGAACTTTTATATTGGGAAAGTCATCTCCGGTGAACTTTTGTATGGGAAAAGTCATCTCCGGTGAACTTTTGTATTGGGAAAGTCATGCCCGGTGAACTTTTGTATTGGGAAAGTCATGCCCGGTGAACTTTTGTATTGGGAAAGTCATCTCCGGTGAACTTTTGTATTGGGAAAGTCATCTCCGGTGAACTTTTGTATTGGGAAAATCATCTCCGGTGAACTTTTGTATGGGAAAAGTCATCTCCGGTGAACTTTTGTATTGGGAAAGTCATCTCCGGTGAACTTTTGTATTGGGAAAGTCATCTCCGGTGAACTTTTGTATTGGGAAAGTCATCTCCGGTGAACTTTTGTATTGGGAAAGTCATCTCCGGTGAACTTTTATATTGGAAAAGTCATGCCCGGTGAACTTTTGTATTGGGAAAGTCATCTCCGGTGAACTTTTGTATTGGGAAAGTCATCTCCGGTGAACTTTTGTATTGGGAAAGTCATCTCCGGTGAACTTTTGTATTGGGAAAGTCATCTCCGGTGAACTTTTGTATGGGAAAAGTCATCTCCGGTGAACTTTTGTATGGGAAAAGTCATCTCCGGTGAACTTTTTTATGGGAAAAGTCATCTCCGGTGAACTTTTGTATTGGGAAAGTCATCTCCGGTGAACTTTTGTATTGGGAAAGTCATCTCCGGTGAACTTTTGTATGGGAAAAGTCATCTCCGGTGAACTTTTATATGGGAAAAGTCATCTCCGGTGTACTTTTGTATGGGAAAAGTCATCTCCGGTGAACTTTTGTATTGGGAAAGTCATCTCCGGTGAACTTTTGTATTGGGAAAGTCATGCCCGGTGAACTTTTGTATGGGAAAAGTCATCTCCGGTGAACTTTTGTATTGGGAAAGTCGTGCCCTGTGAACTTTTGTATTGGGAATGTCATCTCCGGTGAACTTTTGTATTGGGAAAGTCATGCCCGGTGAACTTTTGTATTGGGAAAGTCGTGCCCGGTGAACTTTTGTATTGGGAAAGTCATCTCCGGTGAACTTTTGTATTGGGAAAGTCATGCCCGGTGAACTTTTATATTGGGAAAGTCATCTCCGGTGAACTTTTGTATAGGGAAAGTCATCTCCGGTGAACTTTTGTATGGGAAAAGTCATCTCCGGTGAACTTTTGTATTGGGAAAGTCATCTCCGGTGAACTTTTATATTGGAAAAGTCATCTCCGGTGATCTTTTGTATGGGAAAAGTCATCTCCGGTGAACTTTTGTATTGGGAAAGTCATCTCCGGTGAACTTTTGTATGGGAAAAGTCATCTCCGGTGAACTTTTGTATTGGGAAAGTCATCTCCGGTGAACTTTTGTATGGGAAAAGTCATCTCCGGTGAACTTTTATATTGGGAAAGTCATCTCCGGTGAACTTTTGTATGGGAAAAGTCATCTCCGGTGAACTTTTGTATGGGAAAAGTCATCTCCGGTGAACTTTTGTATTGGGAAAGTCATCTCCGGTGAACTTTTGTATTGGGAAAGTCATCTCCGGTGAACTTTTGTATTGGGAAAGTCATCTCCGGTGAACTTTTGTATGGGAAAAGTCATCTCCGGTGAACTTTTGTATTGGGAAAGTCATCTCCGGTGAACTTTTGTATTGGGAAAGTCATCTCCGGTGAACTTTTGTATTGGGAAAGTCATCTCCGGTGAACTTTTGTATTGGGAAAGTCATCTCCGGTGAACTTTTGTATTGGGAAAGTCATCTCCGGTGAACTTTTGTATGGGAAAAGTCATCTCCGGTGAACTTTTGTATTGGGAAAGTCATCTCCGGTGATCTTTTGTATGGGAAAAGTCATCTCCGGTGAACTTTTGTATGGGAAAAGTCATCTCCGGTGAACTTTTGTATTGGGAAAGTCATCTCCGGTGAACTTTTGTATGGGAAAAGTCATCTCCGGTGAACTTTTGTATGGGAAAAGTCATCTCCGGTGAACTTTTGTATGGGAAAGTCATCTCCGGTGAACTTTTGTATTGGGAAAGTCATGCCCGGTGAACTTTTGTATTGGGAAAGTCATGCCCGGTGAACTTTTGTATTGGGAAAGTCATCTCCGGTGAACTTTTGTATTGGGAAAGTCATCTCCGGTGAACTTTTGTATTGGGAAAGTCATGCCCGGTAAACTTTTATATTGGGAAAGTCATCTCCGGTGAACTTTTGTATTGGGAAAGTCATCTCCGGTGAACTTTTGTATGGGAAAAGTCATCTCCGGTGAACTTTTGTATGGGAAAAGTCATCTCCGGTGTACTTTTGTATGGGAAAAGTCATCTCCGGTGAACTTTTGTATTGGGAAAGTCATCTCCGGTGAACTTTTGTATGGGAAAAGTCATCTCCGGTGAACTTTTGTATTGGGAAAGTCATCTCCGGTGAACTTTTGTATTGGGAAAGTCATCTCCGGTGAACTTTTGTATGGGAAAAGTCATCTCCGGTGAACTTTTGTATTGGGAAAGTCATCTCCGGTGAACTTTTGTATTGGGAAAGTCATCTCCGGTGAACTTTTGTATGGGAAAAGTCATCTCCGGTGAACTTTTGTATTGGGAAAGTCATCTCCGGTGAACTTTTGTATGGGAAAAGTCATCTCCGGTGAACTTTTATATTGGGAAAGTCATCTCCGGTGAACTTTTGTATGGGAAAAGTCATCTCCGGTGAACTTTTGTATGGGAAAGTCATCTCCGGTGAACTTTTGTATTGGGAAAGTCATGCCCGTTGAACTTTTGTATTGGGAAAGTCATGCCCGGTGAACTTTTGTATTGGGAAAGTCATCTCCGGTGAACTTTTGTATTGGGAAAGTCATGCCCGGTGAACTTTTATATTGGGAAAGTCATCTCCAGTGAACTTTTGTATTGGGAAAGTCATCTCCGGTGAACTTTTGTATGGGAAAAGTCATCTCCGGTGAACTTTTGTATGGGAAAAGTCATCTCCGGTGAACTTTTGTACGGGAAAAGTCATCTCCGGTGAACTTTTGTATTGGGAAAGTCATCTCCGGTGAACTTTTGTATTGGGAAAGTCATCTCCGGTGATCTTTTGTATGGGAAAAGTCATCTCCGGTGAACTTTTGTATGGGAAAAGTCATCTCCGGTGAACTTTTGTATTGGGAAAGTCATCTCCGGTGAACTTTTGTATGGGAAAAGTCATCTCCGGTGAACTTTTGTATGGGAAAAGTCATCTCCGGTGAACTTTTGTATGGGAAAGTCATCTCCGGTGAACTTTTGTATTGGGAAAGTCATGCCCGTTGAACTTTTGTATTGGGAAAGTCATGCCCGGTGAACTTTTGTATTGGGAAAGTCATCTCCGGTGAACTTTTGTATTGGGAAAGTCATGCCCGGTGAACTTTTATATTGGGAAAGTCATCTCCAGTGAACTTTTGTATTGGGAAAGTCATCTCCGGTGAACTTTTGTATGGGAAAAGTCATCTCCGGTGAACTTTTGTATGGGAAAAGTCATCTCCGGTGAACTTTTGTATGGGAAAAGTCATCTCCGGTGAACTTTTGTATTGGGAAAGTCATCTCCGGTGAACTTTTGTATGGGAAAAGTCATCTCCGGTGAACTTTTGTATTGGGAAAGTCATCTCCGGTGAACTTTTGTATTGGGAAAGTCATCTCCGGTGAACTTTTGTATGGGAAAAGTCATCTCCGGTGAACTTTTGTATTGGGAAAGTCATCTCCGGTGAACTTTTGTATTGGGAAAGTCATCTCCGGTGAACTTTTGTATGGGAAAAGTCATCTCCGGTGAACTTTTGTATTGGGAAAGTCATCTCCGGTGAACTTTTGTATGGGAAAAGTCATCTCCGGTGAACTTTTATATTGGGAAAGTCATCTCCGGTGAACTTTTGTATGGGAAAAGTCATCTCCGGTGAACTTTTGTATTGGGAAAGTCATGCCCGGTGAACTTTTGTATTGGGAAAGTCATGCCCGGTGAACTTTTGTATTGGGAAAGTCATCTCCGGTGAACTTTTGTATTGGGAAAGTCATCTCCGGTGAACTTTTGTATTGGGAAAATCATCTCCGGTGAACTTTTGTATGGGAAAAGTCATCTCCGGTGAACTTTTGTATTGGGAAAGTCATCTCCGGTGAACTTTTGTATTGGGAAAGTCATCTCCGGTGAACTTTTGTATTGGGAAAAGTCATCTCCGGTGAACTTTTGTATTGGGAAAGTCATCTCCGGTGAACTTTTATATTGGAAAAGTCATGCCCGGTGAACTTTTGTATTGGGAAAGTCATCTCCGGTGAACTTTTGTATTGGGAAAGTCATCTCCGGTGAACTTTTGTATTGGGAAAGTCATCTCCGGTGAACTTTTGTATTGGGAAAGTCATCTCCGGTGAACTTTTGTATGGGAAAAGTCATCTCCGGTGAACTTTTGTATGGGAAAAGTCATCTCCGGTGAACTTTTTTATGGGAAAAGTCATCTCCGGTGAACTTTTGTATTGGGAAAGTCATCTCCGGTGAACTTTTGTATTGGGAAAGTCATCTCCGGTGAACTTTTGTATGGGAAAAGTCATCTCCGGTGAACTTTTGTATGGGAAAAGTCATCTCCGGTGAACTTTTGTATGGGAAAAGTCATCTCCGGTGAACTTTTGTATTGGGAAAGTCATCTCCGGTGAACTTTTGTATTGGGAAAGTCATGCCCGGTGAACTTTTGTATGGGAAAAGTCATCTCCGGTGAACTTTTGTATTGGGAAAGTCGTGCCCGGTGAACTTTTGTATTGGGAAAGTCATCTCCGGTGAACTTTTGTATTGGGAAAGTCATGCCCGGTGAACTTTTGTATTGGGAAAGTCTGCCCGGTGAACTTTTGTATTGGGAAAGTCATCTCCGGTGAACTTTTGTATTGGGAAAGTCATGCCCGGTGAACTTTTATATTGGGAAAGTCATCTCCGGTGAACTTTTGTATAGGGAAAGTCATCTCCGGTGAACTTTTGTATGGGAAAAGTCATCTCCGGTGAACTTTTGTATTGGGAAAGTCATCTCCGGTGAACTTTTATATTGGAAAAGTCATCTCCGGTGATCTTTTGTATGGGAAAAGTCATCTCCGGTGAACTTTTGTATTGGGAAAGTCATCTCCGGTGAACTTTTGTATGGGAAAAGTCATCTCCGGTGAACTTTTGTATTGGGAAAGTCATCTCCGGTGAACTTTTGTATGGGAAAAGTCATCTCCGGTGAACTTTTATATTGGGAAAGTCATCTCCGGTGAACTTTTGTATGGGAAAAGTCATCTCCGGTGAACTTTTGTATGGGAAAAGTCATCTCCGGTGAACTTTTGTATTGGGAAAGTCATCTCCGGTGAACTTTTGTATTGGGAAAGTCATCTCCGGTGAACTTTTGTATTGGGAAAGTCATCTCCGGTGAACTTTTGTATGGGAAAAGTCATCTCCGGTGAACTTTTGTATGGGAAAAGTCATCTCCGGTGAACTTTTGTATTGGGAAAGTCATCTCCGGTGAACTTTTGTATTGGGAAAGTCATCTCCGGTGAACTTTTGTATTGGGAAAGTCATCTCCGGTGAACTTTTGTATTGGGAAAGTCATCTCCGGTGAACTTTTGTATTGGGAAAGTCATCTCCGGTGAACTTTTGTATGGAAAAGTCATCTCCGGTGAACTTTTGTATTGGGAAAGTCATCTCCGGTGAACTTTTGTATTGGGAAAGTCATGCCCGGTGAACTTTTATATTGGGAAAGTCATCTCCGGTGAACTTTTGTATGGGAAAAGTCATCTCCGGTGAACTTTTGTATTGGGAAAGTCATCTCCGGTGAACTTTTGTATTGGGAAAGTCATCTCCGGTGATCTTTTGTATGGGAAAAGTCATCTCCGGTGAACTTTTGTATGGGAAAAGTCATCTCCGGTGAACTTTTGTATTGGGAAAGTCATCTCCGGTGAACTTTTGTATGGGAAAAGTCATCTCCTGTGAACTTTTGTATGGGAAAAGTCATCTCCGGTGAACTTTTGTATGGGAAAGTCATCTCCGGTGAACTTTTGTATTGGGAAAGTCATGCCCGGTGAACTTTTGTATTGGGAAAGTCATGCCCGGTGAACTTTTGTATTGGGAAAGTCATCTCCGGTGAACTTTTGTATTGGGAAAGTCATCTCCGGTGAACTTTTGTATTGGGAAAGTCATGCCCGGTGAACTTTTATATTGGGAAAGTCATCTCCGGTGAACTTTTGTATTGGGAAAGTCATCTCCGGTGAACTTTTGTATGGGAAAAGTCATCTCCGGTGAACTTTTGTATGGGAAAAGTCATCTCCGGTGAACTTTTGTATGGGAAAAGTCATCTCCGGTGAACTTTTGTATTGGGAAAGTCATCTCCGGTGAACTTTTGTATGGGAAAAGTCATCTCCGGTGAACTTTTGTATTGGGAAAGTCATCTCCGGTGAACTTTTGTATTGGGAAAGTCATCTCCGGTGAACTTTTGTATGGGAAAAGTCATCTCCGGTGAACTTTTGTATTGGGAAAGTCATCTCCGGTGAACTTTTGTATTGGGAAAGTCATCTCCGGTGAACTTTTGTATGGGAAAAGTCATCTCCGGTGAACTTTTGTATTGGGAAAGTCATCTCCGGTGAACTTTTGTATGGGAAAAGTCATCTCCGGTGAACTTTTATATTGGGAAAGTCATCTCCGGTGAACTTTTGTATGGGAAAAGTCATCTCCGGTGAACTTTTGTATGGGAAAAGTCATCTCCGGTGAACTTTTGTATTGGGAAAGTCATCTCCGGTGAACTTTTGTATTGGGAAAGTCATCTCCGGTGAACTTTTGTATTGGGAAAGTCATCTCCGGTGAACTTTTGTATGGGAAAAGTCATCTCCGGTGAACTTTTGTATTGGGAAAGTCATCTCCGGTGAACTTTTGTATTGGGAAAGTCATCTCCGGTGAACTTTTGTATTGGGAAAGTCATCTCCGGTGAACTTTTGTATTGGGAAAGTCATCTCCGGTGAACTTTTGTATGGGAAAAGTCATCTCCGGTGAACTTTTGTATTGGGAAAGTCATCTCCGGTGAACTTTTGTATTGGGAAAGTCATGCCCGGTGAACTTTTATATTGGGAAAGTCATCTCCGGTGAACTTTTGTATGGGAAAAGTCATCTCCGGTGAACTTTTGTATTGGGAAAGTCATCTCCGGTGAACTTTTGTATTGGGAAAGTCATCTCCGGTGATCTTTTGTATGGGAAAAGTCATCTCCGGTGAACTTATGTATGGGAAAAGTCATCTCCGGTGAACTTTTGTATTGGGAAAGTCATCTCCGGTGAACTTTTGTATGGGAAAAGTCATCTCCGGTGAACTTTTGTGTGGGAAAAGTCATCTCCGGTGAACTTTTGTATGGGAAAGTCATCTCCGGTGAACTTTTGTATTGGGAAAGTTATGCCCGGTGAACTTTTGTATTGGGAAAGTCATGCCCGGTGAACTTTTGTATTGGGAAAGTCATCTCCGGTGAACTTTTGTATTGGGAAAGTCATCTCCGGTGAACTTTTGTATTGGGAAAGTCATGCCCGGTGAACTTTTATATTGGGAAAGTCATCTCCGGTGAACTTTTGTATTGGGAAAGTCATCTCCGGTGAACTTTTGTATGGGAAAAGTCATCTCCGGTGAACTTTTGTATGGGAAAAGTCATCTCCGGTGAACTTTTGTATGGGAAAAGTCATCTCCGGTGAACTTTTGTATGGGAAAAGTCATCTCCGGTGAACTTTTGTATGGGAAAAGTCATCTCCGGTGAACTTTTGTATGGGAAAGTCATCTCCGGTGAACTTTTGTATGGGAAAGTCATCTCCGGTGAACTTTTGTATTGGGAAAGTCATGCCCGTTGAACTTTTGTATTGGGAAAGTCATCTCCGGTGAACTTTTGTATGGGAAAAGTCATCTCCGGTGAACTTTTGTATTGGGAAAGTCATCTCCGGTGAACTTTTGTATGGGAAAAGTCATCTCCGGTGAACTTTTATATTGGGAAAGTCATCTCCGGTGAACTTTTGTATGGGAAAAGTCATCTCCGGTGAACTTTTGTATTGGGAAAGTCATCTCCGGTGAACTTTTGTATGGGAAAAGTCATCTCCGGTGAACTTTTGTATTGGGAAAGTCATCTCCGGTGAACTTTTGTATTGGGAAAGTCATCTCCGGTGAACTTTTGTATGGGAAAAGTCATCTCCGGTGAACTTTTGTATTGGGAAAGTCATCTCCGGTGAACTTTTGTATTGGGAAAGTCATCTCCGGTGAACTTTTGTATTGGGAAAGTCATCTCCGGTGAACTTTTATATTGGAAAAGTCATGCCCGGTGAACTTTTGTATTGGGAAAGTCATCTCCGGTGAACTTTTGTATTGGGAAAGTCATCTTCGGTGAACTTTTGTATTGGGAAAGTCATCTCCGGTGAACTTTTGTATTGGGAAAGTCATCTCCGGTGAACTTTTGTATGGGAAAAGTCATCTCCGGTGAACTTTTGTATGGGAAAAGTCATCTCCGGTGAACTTTTTTATGGGAAAAGTCATCTCCGGTGAACTTTTGTATTGGGAAAGTCATCTCCGGTGAACTTTTGTATTGGGAAAGTCATCTCCGGTGAACTTTTGTATGGGAAAAGTCATCTCCGGTGAACTTTTGTATGGGAAAAGTCATCTCCGGTGAACTTTTGTATGGGAAAAGTCATCTCCGGTGAACTTTTGTATGGGAAAGTCATCTCCGGTGAACTTTTGTATTGGGAAAGTCATCTCCAGTGAACTTTTGTATGGGAAAAGTCATCTCTGGTGAACTTTTGTATTGGGAAAGTCATCTCCGGTGAACTTTTGTATGGGAAAAGTCATGCCCGGTGAACTTTTGTATTGGGAAAGTCATCTCCGGTGAACTTTTGTATGGGAAAAGTCATCTCCGGTGAACTTTTATATTGGGAAAGTCATCTCCGGTGAACTTTTGTATTGGGAAAGTCATGCCCGGTGAACTTTTATATTGGGAAAGTCATCTCCGGTGAACTTTTGTATGGGAAAAGTCATCTCCGGTGAACTTTTGTATTGGGAAAGTCATGCCCGGTGAACTTTTGTATTGGGAAAGTCATGCCCGGTGAACTTTTGTATTGGGAAAGTCATCTCCGGTGAACTTTTGTATTGGGAAAGTCATGCCCGGTGAACTTTTGTATTGGGAAAGTCATCTCCGGTGAACTTTTATATTGGGAAAGTCATCTCCGGTGAACTTTTGTATTGGGAAAGTCGTGCCCGGTGAACTTTTGTATTGGGAAAGTCATGCCCGGTGAACTTTTATATTGGGAAAGTCATCTCCGGTGAACTTTTGTATGGGAAAAGTCATCTCCGGTGAACTTTTGTATGGGAAAAGTCATCTCCGGTGAACTTTTGTATTGGGAAAGTCATCTCCGGTGAACTTTTGTATGGGAAAGTCATCTCCGGTGAACTTTTGTATTGGGAAAGTCATCTCCGGTGAACTTTTGTATGGGAAAAGTCATCTCCGGTGAACTTTTGTATTGGGAAAGTCATCTCCGGTGAACTTTTGTATGGGAAAAGTCATGCCCGGTGAACTTTTGTATTGGGAAAGTCATCTCCGGTGAACTGTTGTATGGGAAAAGTCATCTCCGGTGAACTTTTGTATTGGGAAAGTCATCTCCGGTGAACTTTTGTATTGGGAAAGTCATGCCCGGTGAACTTTTATATTGGGAAAGTCATCTCCGGTGAACTTTTGTATGGGAAAAGTCATCTCCGGTGAACTTTTGTATTGGGAAAGTCATCTCCGGTGAACTTTTGTATGGGAAAAGTCATCTCCGGTGAACTTTTGTATTGGGAAAGTCATCTCCGGTGAACTTTTGTATTGGGAAAGTCATGCCCGGTGAACTTTTGTATTGGGAAAGTCATCTCCGGTGAACTTTTGTATTGGGAAAGTCATGCCCGGTGAACTTTTGTATTGGGAAAGTCATCTCCGGTGAACTTTTGTATTGGGAAAGTCATCTCTGGTGAACTTTTATATTGGAAAAGTCATGCCCGGTGAACTTTTGTATTGGGAAAGTCATCTCCGGTGAACTTTTGTATTGGGAAAGTCATCTCCGGTGAACTTTTGTATTGGGAAAGTCATCTCCGGTGAACTTTTGTATTGGGAAAGTCATTTCCGGTGAACTTTTGTATTGGGAAAGTCATCTCCGGTGAACTTTTGTATGGGAAAAGTCATCTCCGGTGAACTTTTGTATTGGGAAAGTCATCTCCGGTGAACTTTTGTATGGGAAAAGTCATCTCCGGTGAACTTTTGTATGGGAAAAGTCATCTCCGGTGAACTTTTGTATGGGAAAAGTCATCTCCGGTGAACTTTTGTATGGGAAAGTCATCTCCGGTGAACTTTTGTATTGGGAAAGTCATGCCCGGTGAACTTTTGTATTGGGAAAGTCATGCCCGGTGAACTTTTGTATTGGGAAAGTCATCTCCGGTGAACTTTTGTATTGGGAATGTCATCTCCGGTGAACTTTTGTATTGGGAAAGTCATGCCCGGTGAACTTTTGTATTGGGAAAGTCATGCCCGGTGAACTTTTGTATTGGGAAAGTCATCTCCGGTGAACTTTTGTATTGGGAAAGTCATCTCCGGTGAACTTTTGTATTGGGAAAGTTATCTCCGGTGAACTTTTGTATGGGAAAAGTCATCTCCGGTGAACTTTTGTATGGGAAAAGTCATCTCCGGTGAACTTTTGTATTGGGAAAGTCATCTCCGGTGAACTTTTGTATTAGGAAAGTCATCTCCGGTGAACTTTTGTATGGGAAAAGTCATCTCCGGTGAACTTTTATATTGGGAAAGTCATCTCCGGTGAACTTTTGTATTGGGAAAGTCATCTCCGGTGAACTTTTGTATTGGGAAAGTCATCTCCGGTGAACTTTTATATTGGAAAAGTCATCTCCGGTGAACTTTTGTATTGGGAAAGTCATCTCCGGTGAACTTTTGTATTGGGAAAGTCATCTCCGGTGAACTTTTGTATTGGGAAAGTCATCTCCGGTGAACTTTTGTATGGGAAAAGTCATCTCCGGTGAACTTTTGTATTGGGAAAGTCATCTCCGGTGAACTTTTGTATGGATAAAGTCATCTCCGGTGAACTTTTGTATTGGGAAAGTCATCTCCGGTGAACTTTTGTATGGGAAAATTCATCTCCGGTGAACTTTTGTATTGGGAAAGTCATCTCCGGTGAACTTTTGTATGGGAAAAGTCATCTCCGGTGAACTTTTGTATTGGGAAAGTCATCTCCGGTGAACTTTTGTATTGGGAAAGTCATCTCCGGTGAAATTTTGTATGGGAAAAGTCATCTCCGGTGAACTTTTGTATTGGGAAAGTCATCTCCGGTGAACTTTTGTATGGGAAAAGTCATCTCCGGTGAACTTTTGTATTGGGAAAGTCATCTCCGGTGAACTTTTGTATGGGAAAAGTCATCTCCGGTGAACTTTTGTATTGGGAAAGTCATCTCCGGTGAACTTTTGTATGGGAAAATTCATCTCCGGTGAACTTTTGTATTGGGAAAGTCATCTCCGGTGAACTTTTGTATGGGAAAAGTCATCTCCGGTGAACTTTTGTATTGGGAAAGTCATCTCCGGTGAACTTTTGTATTGGGAAAGTCATCTCCGGTGAAATTTTGTATGGGAAAAGTCATCTCCGGTGAACTTTTGTATTGGGAAAGTCATCTCCGGTGAACTTTTGTATTGGGAAAGTCATCTCCGGTGAACTTTTGTATGGGAAAAGTCATCTCCGGTGAACTTTTGTATTGGGAAAGTCATCTCCGGTGAACTTTTGTATGGGAAAAGTCATCTCCGGTGAACTTTTATATTGGGAAAGTCATCTCCGGTGAACTTTTGTATGGGAAAAGTCATCTCCGGTGAACTTTTGTATTGGGAAAGTCATCTCCGGTGAACTTTTGTATTGGGAAAGTCATATCCGGTGAATTTTGTATTGGGAAAGTCATCTCCGGTGAACTTTTGTATTGGGAAAGTCATCTCCGGTGAACTTTTATATTGGAAAAGTCATGCCCGGTGAACTTTTGTATTGGGAAAGTCATCTCCGGTGAACTTTTGTATTGGGAAAGTCATCTCCGGTGAACTTTTGTATTGGGAAAGTCATCTCCGGTGAACTTTTGTATTGGGAAAGTCATCTCCGGTGAACTTTTGTATGGGAAAAGTCATCTCCGGTGAACTTTTGTATGGGAAAAGTCATCTCCGGTGAACTTTTGTATGGGAAAAGTCATCTCCGGTGAACTTTTGTATTGGGAAAGTCATCTCCGGTGAACTTTTGTATTGGGAAAGTCATCTCCGGTGAACTTTTGTATGGGAAAAGTCATCTCCGGTGAACTTTTGTATGGGAAAAGTCATCTCCGGTGAACTTTTGTATGGGAAAGTCATCTCCGGTGAACTTTTATATTGGGAAAGTCATCTCCGGTGAACTTTTGTATGGGAAAAGTCATCTCCGGTGAACTTTTGTATTGGGAAAGTCATCTCCGGTGAACTTTTGTATGGGAAAAGTCATGCCCGGTGAACTTTTGTATTGGGAAAGTCATCTCCGGTGAACTTTTGTATTGGGAAAGTCATCTCCGGTGAACTTTTATATTGGAAAAGTCATCTCCGGTAAACTTTTGTATTGGGAAAGTCATCTCCGGTGAACTTTTGTATGGGAAAAGTCATCTCCGGTGAACTTTTGTATTGGGAAAGTCATCTCCGGTGAACTTTTGTATGGGAAAAGTCATCTCCGGTGAACTTTTGTATTGGGAAAGTCATCTCCGGTGAACTTTTGTATGGGAAAAGTCATCTCCGGTGAACTTTTGTATGGGAAAAGTCATCTCCGGTGAACTTTTGTATGGGAAAGTCATCTCCGGTGAACTTTTGTATTGGGAAAGTCATCTCCGGTGAACTTTTGTATTGGGAAAGTCATCTCCGGTGAACTTTTGTATTGGGAAAGTCATCTCCGGTGAACTTTTGTATTGGGAAAGTCATGCCCGGTGAACTTTTGTATTGGGAAAGTCATCTCCGGTGAACTTTTGTATTGGGAAAGTCATCTCCGGTGAACTTTTATATTGGAAAAGTCATGCCCGGTGAACTTTTGTATTGGGAAAGTCATCTCCGGTGAACTTTTGTATTGGGAAAGTCATCTCCGGTGAACTTTTGTATTGGGAAAGTCATCTCCGGTGAACTTTTGTATTGGGAAAGTCATCTCCGGTGAACTTTTGTATGGGAAAAGTCATCTCCGGTGAACTTTTGTATTGGGAAAGTCATCTCCGGTGAACTTTTGTATTGGGAAAGTCATCTCCGGTGAACTTTTGTATTGGGAAAGTCATCTCCGGTGAACTTTTGTATTGGGAAAGTCATCTCCGGTGAACTTTTGTATTGGGAAAGTCATCTCCGGTGAACTTTTGTATTGGGAAAGTCATCTCCGGTGAACTTTTGTATTGGGAAAGTCATCTCCGGTGAACTTTTGTATGGGAAAAGTCATCTCCAGTGAACTTTTGTATTGGGAAAGTCATCTCCGGTGAACTTTTGTATGGGAAAAGTCATCTCCGGTGAACTTTTGTATTGGGAAAGTCATCTCCGGTGAACTTTTGTATTGGGAAAGTCATCTCCGGTGAACTTTTGTATGGGAAAAGTCATCTCCGGTGAACTTTTGTATTGGGAAAGTCGTCTCCGGTGAACTTTTGTATGGGAAAAGTCATCTCCGGTGAACTTTTGTATTGGGAAAGTCATCTCCGGTGAACTTTTGTATGGGAAAAGTCATCTCCGGTGAACTTTTGTATTGGGAAGTCATCTCCGGTGAACTTTTGTATGGGAAAAGTCATCTCCGGTGAACTTTTGTATGGGAAAAGTCATCTCCGGTGAACTTTTGTATGGGAAAAGTCATCTCCGGTGAACTTTTGTATGGGAAAGTCATCTCCGGTGAACTTTTGTATTGGGAAAGTCATGCCCGGTGAACTTTTGTATTGGGAAAGTCATGCCCGGTGAACTTTTGTATTGGGAAATTCATCTCCGGTGAACTTTTGTATTGGGAAAGTCATCTCCGGTGAACTTTTGTATTGGGAAAGTCATCTCCGGTGAACTTTTGTATGGGAAAAGTAATCTCCGGTGAACTTTTGTATGGGAAAAGTCATCTCCGGTGAACTTTTGTATTGGGAAAGTCATCTCCGGTGAACTTTTGTATTGGGAAAGTCATCTCCGGTGAACTTTTGTATGGGAAAAGTCATCTCCGGTGAACTTTTATATTGGGAAAGTCATCTCCGGTGAACTTTTGTATTGGGAAAGTCATCTCCGGTGAACTTTTGTATTGGGAAAGTCATCTCCGGTGAACTTTTGTATGGGAAAAGTCATCTCCGGTGAACTTTTGTATTGGGAAAGTCATCTCCGGTGAACTTTTGTATGGGAAAAGTCATCTCCGGTGAACTTTTGTATTGGGAAAGTCATCTCCGGTGAACTTTTGTATTGGGAAAGTCATCTCCGGTGAACTTTTGTATGGGAAAAGTCATCTCCGGTGAACTTTTGTATTGGGAAAGTCATCTCCGGTGAACTTTTGTATGGGAAAAGTCATCTCCGGTGAACTTTTGTATTGGGAAAGTCATCTCCGGTGAACTTTTGTATTGTGAAAGTTATGCCCGGTGAACTTTTGTATTGGGAAAGTCATCTCCGGTGAACTTTTGTATTGGGAAAGTCATCTCCGGTGAACTTTTGTATTGGGAAAGTCATCTCCGGTGAACTTTTGTATGGGAAAAGTCATCTCCGGTGAACTTTTGTATTGGGAAAGTCATCTCCGGTGAACTTTTGTATTGGGAAAGTCATCTCCGGAGAACTTTTGTATTGAGAAAGTCATCTCCGGTGAACTTTTGTATGGGAAAAGTCATCTCCGGTGAACTTTTGTATTGGGAAAGTCATGCCCGGTGAACTTTTGTATTGGGAAAGTCATCTCCGGTGAACTTTTGTATGGGAAAAGTCATCTCCGGTGAACTTTTGTATTGGGAAAGTCATCTCCGGTGAACTTTTGTATGGGAAAAGTCATCTCCGGTGAACTTTTGTATTGGGAAAGTCATCTCCGGTGAACTTTTGTATTGGGAAAGTCATGCCCGGTGAACTTTTGTTTTGGGAAAGTCATGCCCGGTGAACTTTTGTATTGGGAAAGTCATCTCCGGTGAACTTTTGTATGGGAAAAGTCATCTCCGGTGAACTTTTGTATTGGGAAAGTCATCTCCGGTGAACTTTTGTATGGGAAAAGTCATCTCCGGTGAACTTTTGTATTGGGAAAGTCATCTCCGGTGAACTTTTGTATGGGAAAAGTCATCTCCGGTGAACTTTTGTAATGGGAAAGTCATCTCCGGTGAACTTTTGTATTGGGAAAGTCATCTCCGGTGAACTTTTGTATGGGAAAAGTCATCTCCGGTGAACTTTTGTATGGGAAAAGTCATCTCCGGTGAACTTTTGTATTGGGAAAGTCATCTCCGGTGAACTTTTGTATGGGAAAAATCATCTCCGGTGAACTTTTGTATTGGGAAAGTCATGCCCGGTGAACTTTTGTATTGGGAAAGTCATCTCCGGTGAACTTTTGTATGGGAAATGCCATCTCCGGTGAACTTTTGTATTGGGAAAGTCATCTCCGGTGAACTTTTGTATGGGAAAAGTCATCTCCGGTGAACTTTTGTATTGGGAAAGTCATCTCCGGTGAACTTTTGTATTGGGAAAGTCATGCCCGGTGAACTTTTATATTGGGAAAGTCATCTCCGGTGAACTTTTGTATGGGAAAAGTCATCTCCGGTGAACTTTTGTATTGGGAAAGTCATCTCCGGTGAACTTTTGTATTGGGAAAGTCATCTCCGTTGAACTTTTGTATGGGAAAAGTCATCTCCGGTGAACTTTTGTATGGGAAAAGTCATCTCCGGTGAACTTTTGTATTGGGAAAGTCATCTCCGGTGAACTTTTGTATGGGAAAAGTCATCTCCGGTGAACTTTTGTATTGGGAAAGTCATCTCCGGTGAACTTTTGTATTGGGAAAGTCATCTCCGGTGAACTTTTGTATGGGAAAAGTCATCTCCGGTGAACTTTTGTATTGGGAAAGTCATGCCCGGTGAACTTTTGTATTGGGAAAGTCATCTCCGGTGAACTTTTGTATGGGAAAAGTCATCTCCGGTGAACTTTTATATTGGAAAAGTCATGCCCGGTGAACTTTTGTATTGGGAAAGTCATGCCCGGTGAACTTTTGTATTGGGAAAGTCATCTCCGGTGAACTTTTGTATTGGGAAAGTCATCTCCGGTGAACTTTTGTATGGGAAAAGTCATCTCCGGTGAACTTTTGTATTGGGAAAGTCATGCCCGGTGAACTTTTATATTGGAAAAGTCATGCCCGGTGAACTTTTGTATGGGAAAAGTCATCTCCGGTGAACTTTTATATTGGAAAAGTCATGCCCGGTGAGCTTTTGTATTGGGAAAGTCATGCCCGGTGAACTTTTGTATTGGGAAAGTCATGCCCGGTGAACTTTTGTATGGGAAAAGTCATCTCCGGTGAACTTTTGTATTGGGAAAGTCATCTCCGGTGAACTTTTGTATTGGGAAAGTCATCTCCGGTGAACTTTTGTATTGGGAAAGTCATCTCCGGTGAACTTTTGTATTGGGAAAGTCATCTCCGGTGAACTTTTGTATGGGAAAAGTCATCTCCGGTGAACTTTTGTATGGGAAAAGTCATCTCCGGTGAACTTTTGTATGGGAAAAGTCATCTCCGGTGAACTTTTGTATTGGGAAAGTCATCTCCGGTGAACTTTTGTATGGGAAAAGTCATCTCCGGTGAACTTTTGTATGGGAAAAGTCATCTCCGGTGAACTTTTGTATTGGGAAAGTCATCTCCGGTGAACTTTTGTATTGGGAAAGTCATCTCCGGTGAACTTTTGTATGGGAAAAGTCATCTCCGGTGAACTTTTGTATGGGAAAAGTCATCTCCGGTGAACTTTTGTATGGGAAAAGTCATCTCCGGTGAACTTTTGTATGGGAAAGTCATCTCCGGTGAACTTTTGTATTGGGAAAGTCATCTCCGGTGAACTTTTGTATGGGAAAAGTCATCTCCGGTGAACTTTTGTATTGGGAAAGTCATCTCCGGTGAACTTTTGTATGGGAAAAGTCATGCCCGGTGAACTTTTGTATGGGAAAGTCATCTCCGGTGAACTTTTGTATTGGGAAAGTCATCTCCGGTGAACTTTTATATTGGAAAAGTCATCTCCGGTGAACTTTTGTATTGGGAAAGTCATCTCCGGTGAACTTTTGTATGGGAAAAGTCATCTCCGGTGAACTTTTGTATTGGGAAAGTCATCTCCGGTGAACTTTTGTATGGGAAAAGTCATCTCCGGTGAACTTTTGTATGGGAAAGTCATGCCCGGTGAACTTTTGTATTGGGAAAGTCATGCCAGGTGAACTTTTGTATTGGGAAAGTGATGCCCAGTGAACTTTTGTATTGGGAAAGTCATCTCCGGTGAACTTTTGTATTGGGAAAGTCATCTCCGGTGAACTTTTGTATTGGGAAAGTCATCTCCGGTGAACTTTTGTATGGGAAAAGTCATCTCCGGTGAACTTTTGTATGGGAAAAGTCATCACCGGTGAACTTTTGTATTGGGAAAGTCATCTCCGGTGAACTTTTGTATTGGGAAAGTCATCTCCGGTGAACTTTTGTATGGGAAAAGTCATCTCCGGTGAACTTTTGTATTGGGAAAGTTATCTCCGGTGAACTTTTGTATTGGGAAAGTCATCTCCGGTGAACTTTTGTATGGGAAAAGTCATCTCCAGTGAACTTTTGTATTGGGAAAGTCATCTCCGGTGAACTTTTGTATGGGAAAAGTCATCTCCGGTGAACTTTTGTATTGGGAAAGTCATCTCCGGTGAACTTTTGTATTGGGAAAGTCATCTCCGGTGAACTTTTGTATGGGAAAAGTCATCTCCGGTGAACTTTTGTATTGGGAAAGTCGTCTCCGGTGAACTTTTGTATGGGAAAAGTCATCTCCGGTGAACTTTTGTATTGGGAAAGTCATCTCCGGTGAACTTTTGTATGGGAAAAGTCATCTCCGGTGAACTTTTGTATGGGAAAAGTCATCTCCGGTGAACTTTTGTATTGGAAAAGTCATCTCCGGTGAACTTTTGTATTGGGAAAGTCATCTCCGGTGAACTTTTGTATGGGAAAAGTCATCTCCGGTGAACTTTTATATTGGGAAAGTCATCACCGGTGAACTTTTGTTTTGGGAAAGTCATCTCCGGTGAACTTTTGTATTGGGAAAGTCATCTCCGGTGAACTTTTGTATGGGAAAAGTCATCTCCGGTGAACTTTTGTATTGGGAAAGTCATCTCCGGTGAACTTTTGTATGGGAAAAGTCATCTCCGGTGAACTTTTGTATTGGGAAAGTCATCTCCGGTGAACTTTTGTATTGGGAAAGTCATCTCCGGTGAACTTTTACATGGGAAAAGTCATCTCCGGTGAACTTTTGTATTGGGAAAGTCATCTCCGGTGAACTTTTGTATGGGAAAAGTCATCTCCGGTGAACTTTTGTATTGGGAAAGTCATCTCCGGTGAACTTTTGTATTGTGAAAGTTATGCCCGGTGAACTTTTGTATTGGGAAAGTCATCTCCGGTGAACTTTTGTATTGGGAAAGTCATCTCCGGTGAACTTTTGTATTGGGAAAGTCATCTCCGGTGAACTTTTGTATGGGAAAAGTCATCTCCGGTGAACTTTTGTATTGGGAAAGTCATCTCCGGTGAACTTTTGTATTGGGAAAGTCATCTCCGGAGAACTTTTGTATTGGGAAAGTCATCTCCGGTGAACTTTTGTATGGGAAAAGTCATCTCCGGTGAACTTTTGTATTGGGAAAGTCATGCCCGGTGAACTTTTGTATTGGGAAAGTCATCTCCGGTGAACTTTTGTATGGGAAAAGTCATCTCCGGTGAACTTTTGTATTGGGAAAGTCATCTCCGGTGAACTTTTGTATGGGAAAAGTCATCTCCGGTGAACTTTTGTATTGGGAAAGTCATCTCCGGTGAACTTTTGTATTGGGAAAGTCATGCCCGGTGAACTTTTGTTTTGGGAAAGTCATGCCCGGTGAACTTTTGTATTGGGAAAGTCATCTCCGGTGAACTTTTGTATGGGAAAAGTCATCTCCGGTGAACTTTTGTATTGGGAAAGTCATCTCCGGCGAACTTTCGTATGGGAAAAGTCATCTCCGGTGAACTTTTGTATTGGGAAAGTCATCTCCGGTGAACTTTTGTATGGGAAAAGTCATCTCCGGTGAACTTTTGTAATGGGAAAGTCATCTCCGGTGAACTTTTGTATTGGGAAAGTCATCTCCGGTGAACTTTTGTATGGGAAAAGTCATCTCCGGTGAACTTTTGTATGGGAAAAGTCATCTCCGGTGAACTTTTGTATTGGGAAAGTCATCTCCGGTGAACTTTTGTATGGGAAAAATCATCTCCGGTGAACTTTTGTATTGGGAAAGTCATGCCCGGTGAACTTTTGTATTGGGAAAGTCATCTCCGGTGAACTTTTGTATGGGAAAAGCCATCTCCGGTGAACTTTTGTATTGGGAAAGTCATCTCCGGTGAACTTTTGTATGGGAAAAGTCATCTCCGCTGAACTTTTGTATTGGGAAAGTCATCTCCGGTGAACTTTTGTATTGGGAAAATCATGCCCGGTGAACTTTTATATTGGGAAAGTCATCTCCGGTGAACTTTTGTATGGGAAAAGTCATCTCCGGTGAACTTTTGTATTGGGAAAGTCATCTCCGGTGAACTTTTGTATTGGGAAAGTCATCTCCGTTGAACTTTTGTATGGGAAAAGTCATCTCCGGTGAACTTTTGTATGGGAAAAGTCATCTCCGGTGAACTTTTGTATTGGGAAAGTCATCTCCGGTGAACTTTTGTATGGGAAAAGTCATCTCCGGTGAACTTTTGTATTGGGAAAGTCATCTCCGGTGAACTTTTGTATTGGGAAAGTCATCTCCGGTGAACTTTTGTATGGGAAAAGTCATCTCCGGTGAACTTTTGTATTGGGAAAGTCATGCCCGGTGAACTTTTGTATTGGGAAAGTCATCTCCGGTGAACTTTTATATTGGAAAAGTCATCTCCGGTGAACTTTTATATTGGAAAAGTCATGCCCGGTGAACTTTTGTATTGGGAAAGTCATGCCCGGTGAACTTTTGTATTGGGAAAGTCATCTCCGGTGAACTTTTGTATTGGGAAAGTCATCTCCGGTGAACTTTTGTATGGGAAAAGTCATCTCCGGTGAACTTTTGTATTGGGAAAGTCATGCCCGGTGAACTTTTGTATTGGGAAAGTCATCTCCGGTGAACTTTTGTATGGGAAAAATCATCTCCGGTGAACTTTTATATTGGAAAAGTCATGCCCGGTGAACTTTTGTATTGGGAAAGTCATGCCCGGTGAACTTTTGTATTGGGAAAGTCATGCCCGGTGAACTTTTGTATGGGAAAAGTCATCTCCGGTGAACTTTTGTATTGGGAAAGTCATCTCCGGTGAACTTTTGTATTGGGAAAGTCATCTCCGGTGAACTTTTGTATTGGGAAAGTCATCTCCGGTGAACTTTTGTATTGGGAAAGTCATCTCCGGTGAACTTTTGTATGGGAAAAGTCATCTCCGGTGAACTTTTGTATGGGAAAAGTCATCTCCGGTGAACTTTTGTATGGGAAAAGTCATCTCCGGTGAACTTTTGTATTGGGAAAGTCATCTCCGGTGAACTTTTGTATTGGGAAAGTCATCTCCGGTGAACTTTTGTATGGGAAAAGTCATCTCCGGTGAACTTTTGTATGGGAAAAGTCATCTCCGGTGAACTTTTGTATGGGAAAAGTCATCTCCGGTGAACTTTTGTATGGGAAAGTCATCTCCGGTGAACTTTTGTATTGGGAAAGTCATCTCCGGTGAACTTTTGTATGGGAAAAGTCATCTCCGGTGAACTTTTGTATTGGGAAAGTCATCTCCGGTGAACTTTTGTATGGGAAAAGTCATGCCCGGTGAACTTTTGTATTGGGAAAGTCATCTCCAGTGAACTTTTGTATTGGGAAAGTCATGCCCGGTGAACTTTTGTATGGGAAAAGTCATCTCCGGTGAACTTTTGTATTGGGAAAGTCATCTCCGGTGAACTTTTGTATGGGAAAAGTCATCTCCGGTGAACTTTTGTATTGGGAAAGTCATCTCCGGTGAACTTTTGTATGGGAAAAGTCATCTCCGGTGAACTTTTGTATTGGGAAAGTCATCTCCGGTGAACTTTTGTATGGGAAAAGTCATGCCCGGTGAACTTTTGTATTGGGAAAGTCATCTCCGGTGAACTTTTATATTGGAAAAGTCATCTCCGGTGAACTTTTGTATTGGGAAAGTCATCTCCGGTGAACTTTTGTATGGGAAAAGTCATCTCCGGTGAACTTTTGTATTGGGAAAGTCATCTCCGGTGAACTTTTGTATGGGAAAAGTCATCTCCGGTGAACTTTTGTATTGGGAAAGTCATGCCCGGTGAACTTTTGTATTGGGAAAGTCATCTCCGGTGAACTTTTGTATTGGGAAAGTCATCTCCGGTGAACTTTTATATTGGAAAAGTCATGCCCGGTGAACTTTTGTATTGGGAAAGTCATCTCCGGTGAACTTTTGTATTGGGAAAGTCATCTCCGGTGAACTTTTGTATTGGGAAAGTCATCTCCGTTGAACTTTTGTATTGGGAAAGTCATCTCCGGTGAACTTTTGTATGGGAAAAGTCATCTCCGGTGAACTTTTGTATTGGGAAAGTCATCTCCGGTGAACTTTTGTATTGGGAAAGTCATGCCCGGTGAACTTTTGTATTGGGAAAGTCATCTCCGGTGAACTTTTGTATTGGGAAAGTCATCTCCGGTGAACTTTTATATTGGAAAAGTCATGCCCGGTGAACTTTCGTATTGGGAAAGTCATCTATGGTGAACTTTTGTATTGGGAAAGTCATCTCCGGTGAACTTTCGTATGGGAAAAGTCATCTCCGGTGAACTTTTGTATTGGGAAAGTCATCTCCGGTGAACTTTTGTATGGGAAAAGTCATCTCCGGTGAACTTTTGTATGGGAAAAGTCATCTCCGGTGAACTTTTGTATTGGGAAAGTCATCTCCGGTGAACTTTTGTATGGGAAAAGTCATCTCCGGTGAACTTTTGTATTGGGAAAGTCATCTCCGGTGAACTTTTGTATGGGAAAAGTCATCTCCGGTGAACTTTTGTATGGGAAAAGTCATCTCCGGTGAACTTTTGTATGGGAAAAGTCATCTCCGGTGAACTTTTGTATGGGAAAGTCATCTCCGGTGAACTTTTGTATTGGGAAAGTCATGCCCGGTGAACTTTTGTATTGGGAAAGTGATGCCCAGTGAACTTTTGTATTGGGAAAGTCATCTCCGGTGAACTTTTGTATTGGGAAAGTCATCTCCGGTGAACTTTTGTATTGGGAAAGTCATCTCCGGTGAACTTTTGTATGGGAAAAGTCATCTCCGGTGAACTTTTGTATGGGAAAAGTCATCACCGGTGAACTTTTGTATTGGGAAAGTCATCTCCGGTGAACTTTTGTATTGGGAAAGTCATCTCCGGTGAACTTTTGTATGGGAAAAGTCATCTCCGGTGAACTTTTATATTGGGAAAGTCATCTCCGGTGAACTTTTGTATTGGGAAAGTCATCTCCGGTGAACTTTTGTATTGGGAAAGTCATCTCCGGTGAACTTTTGTATGGGAAAAGTTATCTCCGGTGAACTTTTGTATTGGGAAAGTCATCTCCGGTGAACTTTTGTATGGGAAAAGTCATCTCCGGTGAACTTTTGTATGGGAAAAGTCATCTCCGGTGAACTTTTGTATTGGGAAAGTCATCTCCGGTGAACTTTTGTATGGGAAAAGTCATCTCCGGTGAACTTTTGTATTGGGAAAGTCATCTCCGGTGAACTTTTGTATTGGGAAAGTCATCTCCGGTGAACTTTTGTATGGGAAAAGTCATCTCCGGTGAACTTTTGTATTGGGAAAGTCATGCCCGGTGAACTTTTGTATTGGGAAAGTCATGCCCGGTGAACTTTTGTATTGGGAAAGTCATCTCCGGTGAACTTTTGTATTGGGAAAGTCATCTCCGGTGAACTTTTGTATTGGGAAAGTCATCTCCGGTGAACTTTTGTATTGGGAAAGTCATGCCCGGTGAACTTTTGTATTGGGAAAGTCATCTCCGGTGAACTTTTGTATTGGGAAAGTCATCTCCGGTGAACTTTTGTATTGGGAAAGTCATCTCCGGTGAACTTTTGTATGGGAAAAGTCATCTCCGGTGAACTTTTGTATGGGAAAAGTCATCTCCGGTGAACTTTTGTATGGGAAAAGTCATCTCCGGTGAACTTTTGTATTGGGAAAGTCATCTCCGGTGAACTTTTGTATTGGGAAAGTCATCTCCGGTGAATTTTTGTATGGGAAAAGTCATCTCCGGTGAACTTTTGTATTGGGAAAGTCATCTCCGGTGAACCTTTGTATGGGAAAAGTCATCTCCGGTGAACTTTTGTATATGGGAAAAGTCATCTCCGGTGAACTTTTATATTGGAAAAGCCATGCCCGGTGAACTTTTGTATTGGGAAAGTCATCTCCGGTGAACTTTTGTATTGGGAAAGTCGTGCCCGGTGAACTTTTGTATTGGGAAAGTCATGCCCGGTGAACTTTTGTATTGGGAAAGTCATCTCCGGTGAACTTTTGTATTGGGAAAGTCATGCCCGGTGAACTTTTGTATTGGGAAAGTCATCTCCGGTGAACTTTTGTATTGGGAAAGTCATCTCCGGTGAACTTTTGTATTGGGAAAGTCATCTCCGGTGAACTTTTGTATTGGGAAAGTCATCTCCGGTGAACTTTTGTATTGGGAAAGTCATCTCCGGTGAACTCTTGTATGGGAAAAGTCATCTCCGGTGAACTTTTGTATTGGGAAAGTCATCTCCGGTGAACTTTTGTATGGGAAAAGTCATCTCCGGTGAACTTCTGTATTGGGAAAGTCATCTCCGGTGAACTTTTGTATTGGGAAAGTCATGCCCGGTGAACTTTTGTATTGGGAAAGTCATGCCCGGTGAACTTTTGTATTGGGAAAGTCATCTCCGGTGAACTTTTGTATGGGAAAAGTCATCTCCGGTGAACTTTTGTATTGGGAAAGTCATCTCCGGTGAACTTTTGTATGGGAAAAGTCATCTCCGGTGAACTTTTGTATTGGGAAAGTCATCTCCGGTGAACTTTTGTATTGGGAAAGTCATCTCCGGTGAACTTTTGTATTGGGAAAGTCATCTCCGGTGAACTTTTGTATTGGGAAAGTCATCTCCGGTGAACTTTTGTATTGGGAAAGTCATCTCCGGTGAACTTTTGTATGGGAAAAGTCATGCCCGGTGAACTTTTGTATGGGAAAAGTCATCTCCGGTGAACTTTTGTATTGGGAAAGTCATCTCCGGTGAACTTTTGTATTGGGAAAGTCATCTCCGGTGAACTTTTGTATTGGGAAAGTCATCTCCGGTGAACTTTTGTATGGGAAAAGTCATCTCCGGTGAACTTTTGTATTGGGAAAGTCATCTCCGGTGAACTTTTGTATGGGAAAAGTCATCTCCGGTGAACTTTTGTATTGGGAAGTCATCTCCGCTGAACTTTTGTATGGGAAAAGTCATCTACGGTGAACTTTTGTATGGGAAAAGTCATCTCCGGTGAACTTTTGTATGGGAAAGTCATCTCCGGTGAACTTTTGTATTGGGAAAGTCATCTCCGGTGAACTTTTGTATTGGGAAAGTCATCTCCGGTGAACTTTTGTATTGGGAAAGTCATCTCCGGTGAACTTTTGTATTGGGAAAGTCATGCCCGGTGAACTTTTGTATTGGGAAAGTCATCTCCGGTGAACTTTTGTATTGGGAAAGTCATCTCCGGTGAACTTTTATATTGGAAAAGTCATGCCCGGTGAACTTTTGTATTGGGAAAGTCATCTCCGGTGAACTTTAGTATTGGGAAAGTCATCTCCGGTGAACTTTTGTATTGGGAAGGTCATCTCCGGTGAACTTTTGTATTGGGAAAGTCATCTCCGGTGAACTTTTGTATGGGAAAAGTCATCTCCGGTGAACTTTTGTATTGGGAAAGTCATCTCCGGTGAACTTTTGTATTGGGAAAGTCATCTCCGGTGAACTTTTGTATTGGGAAAGTCATCTCCGGTGAACTTTTGTATTGGGAAAGTCATCTCCGGTGAACTTTTGTATTGGGAAAGTCATCTCCGGTGAACTTTTGTATTGGGAAAGTCATCTCCGGTGAACTTTTGTATTGGGAAAGTCATCTCCGGTGAACTTTTGTATGGGAAAAGTCATCTCCGGTGAACTTTTGTATTGGGAAAGTCATCTCCGGTGAACTTTTGTATGGGAAAAGTCATCTCCGGTGAACTTTTGTATTGGGAAAGTCATCTCCGGTGAACTTTTGTATTGGGAAAGTCATCTCCGGTGAACTTTTGTATGGGAAAAGTCATCTCCGGTGAACTTTTGTATTGGGAAAGTCATCTCCGGTGAACTTTTGTATGGGAAAAGTCATCTCCGTTGAACTTTTGTATTGGGAAAGGCATCTCCGGTGAACTTTTGTATGGGAAAAGTCATCTCCGGTGAACTTTTGTATTGGGAAAGTCATCTCCGGTGAACTTTTGTATTGGCAAAGTCATCTCCGGTGAACTTTTGTATTGGGAAAGTCATGCCCGGTGAACTTTTGTATTGGGAAAGTCATCTCCGGTGAACTTTTGTATGGGAAAAGTCATCTCCGGTGAACTTTTGTATTGGGAAAGTCATCTCCGGTGAACTTTTGTATGGGAAAAGTCATCTCCGGTGAACTTTTGTATGGGAAAAGTCATCTCCGGTGAACTTTTATATTGGAAAAGTCATCTCCGGTGAACTTTTGTATTGGGAAAGTCATCTCCGGTGAACTTTTGTATTGGGAAAGTCATCTCCGGTGAACTTTTGTATGGGAAAAGTCATCTCCGGTGAACTTTTGTATTGGGAAAGTCATGCCCGGTGAACTTTTGTATTGGGAAAGTCATTCCCGGTGAACTTTTGTATGGGAAAAGTCATCTCCGGTGAACTTTTGTATTGGGAAAGTCATCTCCGGTGAACTTTTGTATGGGAAAAAGTCATCTCCGGTGAACTTTTGTATTGGGAAAGTCATCTCCGGTGAACTTTTGTATTGGGAAAAGTCATCTCCGGTGAACTTTTGTATTGGGAAAGTCATCTTCGGTGAACTTTTGTATTGGGAAAGTCATCTCTGGTGAACTTTTGTATTGGGAAAGTCATCTCCGGTGAACTTTTGTATGGGAAAAGTCATCTCCGGTGAACTTTTGTATTGGGAAAGTCATCTCCGGTGAACTTTTGTATTGGGAAAGTCATCTCCGGTGAACTTTTGTATTGGGAAAGTCATCTCCGGTGAACTTTTGTATTGGGAAAGTCATCTCCGGTGAACTTTTGTATGGGAAAAGTCATCTCCGGTGAACTTTTGTATTGGGAAAGTCATGCCCGGTGAACTATTGTATTGGGAAAGTCATGCCCGGTGAACTTTTGTATGGGAAAAGTCATGCCCGGTGAACTTTTGTATTGGGAAAGTCATCTCCGGTGAACTTTTGTATGGGAAAAGTCATCTCCGATGAACTTTTGTATGGGAAAAGTCATCTCCGGTGAACTTTTGTATGGGAAAGTCATCTCCGGTGAACTTTTGTATTGGGAAAGTCATCTCCGGTGAACTTTTGTATTGGGAAAGTCATGCCCGGTGAACTTTTGTATTGGGAAAGTCATCTCCGGTGAACTTTTATATTGGGAAAGTCATCTCCGGTGAACTTTTGTATTGGGAAAGTCATCTCCGGTGAACTTTTGTATTGGGAAAGTCATCTCCGGTGAACTTTTATATTGGAAAAGTCATGCCCGGTGAACTTTTGTATTGGGAAAGTCATCTCCGGTGAACTTTTGTATTGGGAAAGTCATCTCCGGTGAACTTTTGTATTGGGAAAGTCATCTCCGGTGAACTTTTGTATGGGAAAAGTCATCTCCGGTGAACTTTTGTATGGGAAAAGTCATCTCCGGTGAACTTTTGTATGGGAAAAGTCATCTCCGGTGAACTTTTGTATTAGGAAAGTCATCTCCGGTGAACTTTTGTATTGGGAAAGTCATCTCCGGTGAACTTTTGTATGGGAAAAGTCATCTCCGGTGAACTTTTGTATGGGAAAAGTCATCTCCGGTGAACTTTTGTATGGGAAAGTCATCTCCGGTGAACTTTTGTATTGGGAAAGTCATCTCCGGTGAACTTTTGTATGGGAAAAGTCATCTCCGGTGAACTTTTGTATTGGGAAAGTCATCTCCGGTGAACTTTTGTATGGGAAATGTCATGCCCGGTGAACTTTTGTATTGGGAAAGTCATCTCCGGTGAACTTTTGTATTGGGAAAGTCATCTCCGGTGAACTTTTATATTGGAAAAGTCATGCCCGGTGAACTTTTGTATTGGGAAAGTCATCTCCGGTGAACTTTTGTATTGGGAAAGTCATGCCCGGTGAAGTTTTGTTTTGGGAAAGTCATCTCCGGTGAACTTTTGTATGGGAAAAGTCATCTCCGGTGAACTTTTGTATTGGGAAAGTCATCTCCGGTGAACTTTTGTATGGGAAAAGTCATCTCCGGTGAACTTTTGTATTGGGAAAGTCATCTCCGGTGAACTTTTGTATGGGAAAGTCATCTCCGGTGAACTTTTGTATTGGGAAAGTCATGCCCGGTGAACTTTTGTATTGGAAAAGTCATGCCCGGTGAACTTTTGTATTGGGAAAGTCATCTCCGGTGAACTTTTGTATTGGGAAAGTCATCTCCGGTGAACTTTTGTATGGGAAAAGTCATCTCCGGTGAACTTTTATATTGGGAAAGTCATCTCCGGTGAACTTTTGTATTGGGAAAGTCATCTCCGGTGAACTTTTGTATTGGGAAAGTCATCTCCGGTGAACTTTTATATTGGGAAAGTCATCTCCGGTGATCTTTTGTATGGGAAAAGTCATCTCCGGTGAACTTTTGTATTGGGAAAGTCATCTCCGGTGAACTTTTGTATTGGGAAAGTCATCTCCGGTGAACTTTTGTATTGGGAAAGTCATCTCCGGTGAACTTTTGTATTGGGAAAGTCATCTCCGGTGAACTTTTGTATGGGAAAAGTCATCTCCGGTGAACTTTTGTATTGGGAAAGTCATCTCCGGTGAACTTTTGTATGGGAAAAGTCATCTCCGGTGAACTTTTGTATTGAGAAAGTCATGCCCGGTGAACTTTTGTATTGGGAAAGTCATCTCCGGTGAACTTTTGTATTGGGAAAGTCATCTCCGGTGAACTTTTGTATTGGGAAAGTCATCTCCGGTGAACTTTTGTATTGGGAAAGTCATCTCCGGTGAACTTTTGTATTGGGAAAGTCATCTCCGGTGAATTTTTGTATTGGGAAAGTCATCTCCGGTGAACTTTTGTATGGGAAAAGTAATCTCCGGTGAACTTTTGTATTGGGAAAGTCATCTCCGGTGAACTTTTGTATGGGAAAAGTCATCTCCGGTGAACTTTTGTATGGGAAAGTCATCTCCGGTGAACTTTTGTATTGGGAAAGTCATCTCCGGTGAACTTTTGTATTGGGAAAGTCATCTCCGGTGAACTTTTGTATTGGGAAAGTCATCTCCGGTGAACTTTTGTATGGGAAAAGTCATCTCCGGTGAACTTTTGTATTGGGAAAGTCATCTCCGGTGAACTTTTGTATGGGAAAAGTCATCTCCGGTGAACTTTTGTATTGGGAAAGTCATGCCCGGTGAACTTTTGTATTGGGAAAGTCATCTCCGGTGAACTTTTGTATTGGGAAAGTCATCTCCGGTGAACTTTTGTATTGGGAAAGTCATCTCCGGTGAACTTTTGTATTGGGAAAGTCATCTCCGGTGAACTTTTGTATTGGGAAAGTCATCTCCGGTGAATTTTTGTATTGGGAAAGTCATCTCCGGTGAACTTTTGTATGGGAAAAGTAATCTCCGGTGAACTTTTGTATTGGGAAAGTCATCTCCGGTGAACTTTTGTATGGGAAAAGTCATCTCCGGTGAACTTTTGTATGGGAAAGTCATCTCCGGTGAACTTTTGTATTGGGAAAGTCATGCCCGGTGAACTTTTGTATTGGGAAAGTCATGCCCGGTGAACTTTTGTATTGGGAAAGTCATCTCCGGTGAACTTTTATATTGGGAAAGTCGTGCCCGGTGAGCTTTTGTATTGGGAAAGTCATGCCCGGTGAACTTTTATATTGGGAAAGTCATGCCCGGTGAACTTTTGTATTGGGAAAGTCATCTCCGGTGAACTTTTGTATTGGGAAAGTCGTGCCCGGTGAACTTTTGTATTGGGAAAGTCATGCCCGGTGAACTTTTGTTTTGGGAAAGTCATGCCCGGTGAACTTTTGTATTGGGAAAGTCATGCCCGGTGAACTTTTGTATTGGGAAAGTCATGCCCGGTGAACTTTTGTATGGGAAAAGTCATCTCCGGTGAACTTTTGTATTGGGAAAGTCATCTCCGGTGAACTTTTGTATGGGAAAAGTCATCTCCGGTGAACTTTTGTATTGGGAAAGTCATCTCCGGTGAACTTTTGTATTGGGAAAGTCATCTCCGGTGAACTTTTGTACGGGAAAAGTCTTCTCCGGTGAACTTTTGTATGGGAAAAGTCATCTCCGGTGAACTTTTGTATGGGAAAAGTCATCTCCGGTGAACTTTTATATTGGAAAAGTCATCTCCGGTGAACTTTTGTATTGGGAAAGTCATCTCCGGTGAACTTTTGTATTGGGAAAGTCATCTCCGGTGAACTTTTGTATTGGGAAAGTCATCTCCGGTGAACTTTTGTATGGGAAAAGTCATCTCCGGTGAACTTTTGTATTGGGAAAGTCATCACCGGTGAACTTTTGTATGGGAAAAATCATCTCCGGTGAACTTTTGCATGGGAAAAGTAATCTCCGGTGAACTTTTGTATGGGAAAAGTCATCTCCGGTGAACTTTTGTATGGGAAAAGTCATCTCCGGTGAACTTTTGTATGGGAAAAGTCATCTCCGGTGAACTTTTGTATTGGGAAAGTCATCTCCGGTGAACTTTTGTATGGGAAAAGTCATCTCCGGTGAACTTTTGTATTGGGAAAGTCATCTCCGGTGAACTTTTGTATGGGAAAAGTCATCTCCGGTGAACTTTTGTATGGGAAAAGTCATCTCCGGTGAACTTTTGTATTGGGAAAGTCATCTCCGGTGAACTTTTGTATTGGGAAAGTCATCTCCGGTGAACTTTTGTATGGGAAAAGTCATCTCCGGTGAACTTTTGTATTGGGAAAGTCATCTCCGGTGAACTTTTGTATTGGGAAAGTCATCTCCGGTGAACTTTTGTATGGGAAAAGTCATCTCCGGTGAACTTTTGTATTGGGAAAGTCATCTCCGGTGAACTTTTGTATTGGGAAAGTCATCTCCGGTGAACTTTTGTATTGGGAAAGTCATCTCCGGTGAACTTTTGTATTGGGAAAGTCATCTCCGGTGAACTTTTGTATGGGAAAAGTCATCTCCGGTGAACTTTTGTATGGGAAAAGTCATCTCCGGTGAACTTTTGTATTGGGAAAGTCATCTCCGGTGAACTTTTGTATTGGGAAAGTCATCTCCGGTGAACTTTTGTATGGGAAAAGTCATCTCCGGTGAACTTTTATATTGGGAAAGTCATATCCGGTGAACTTTTGTATTGGGAAAGTCATCTCCGGTGAACTTTTGTATTGGGAAAGTCATCTCCGGTGAACTTTTGTATGGGAAAAGTCATCTCCGGTGAACTTTTGTATTGGGAAAGTCATCTCCGGTGAACTTTTGTATGGGAAAAGTCATCTCCGGCGAACTTTTGTATTGGGAAAGTCATCTCCGGTGAACTTTTGTATTGGGAAAGTCATGCCCGGTGAACTTTTGTATTGGGAAAGTCACCTCCGGTGAACTTTTGTATTGGGAAAGTCATGCCCGGTGAACTTTTGTATTGGGAAAGTCATCTCCGGTGAACTTTTATATTGGGAAAGTCATCTCCGGTGAACTTTTGTATTGGGAAAGTCGTGCCCGGTGAACTTTTGTATTGGGAAAGTCATGCCCGGTGAACTTTTATATTGGGAAAGTCATCTCCGGTGAACTTTTGTATGGGAAAAGTCATCTCCGGTGAACTTTTGTATGGGAAAAGTCATCTCCGGTGAACTTTTGTATTGGGAAAGTCATCTCCGGTGAACTTTTGTATGGGAAAAATCATCTCCGGTGAACTTTTGTATTGGGAAAGTCATGCCCGGTGAACTTTTGTATTGGGAAAGTCATGCCCGGTGAACTTTTGTATTGGGAAAGTCATCTCCGGTGAACTTTTGTATTGGGAAAGTCGTGCCCGGTGAACTTTTGTATTGGGAAAGTCATGCCCGGTGAACTTTTATATTGGGAAAGTCATCTCCGGTGAACTTTTGTATTGGGAAAGTCATCTCCGGTGAACTTTTGTATTGGGAAAGTCATCTCCGGTGAACTTTTATATTGGGAAAGTCATCTCCGGTGAACTTTTGTATTGGGAAAGTCATCTCCGGTGAACTTTTGTATTGGGAAAGTCATGCCTGGTGAACTTTTGTATTGGGAAAGTCATGCCCGGTGAACTTTTGTATGGGAAAAGTCATCTCCGGTGAACTTTTGTATGGGAAAAGTCATCTCCGGTGAACTTTTGTATTGGGAAAGTCATCTCCGGTGAACTTTTGTATGGGAAAAGTCATCTCCGGTGAACTTTTGTATGGGAAAAGTCATCTCCGGTGAACTTTTGTATTGGGAAAGTCATGCCCGTGAACTTTTGTATTGGGAAAGTCATCTCCGGTGAACTTTTGTATTGGGAAAGTAATCTCCGGTGAACTTTTGTATGGGAAAAGTCATCTCCGGTGAACTTTTGTATTGGGAAAGTCATCTCCGGTGAACTTTTGTATGGGAAAAGTCATCTCCGGTGAACTTTTGTATTGGGAAAGTCATCTCCGGTGAACTTTTGTATTGGCAAAGTCATGCCCGGTGAACTTTTGTATGGGAAAAGTCATCTCCGGTGAACTTTTGTATTGGGAAAGTCATGCCCGGTGAACTTTTGTATTGGGAAAGTCATCTCCGGTGAACTTTTGTATTGGGAAAGCCATCTCCGGTGAACTTTTGTATGGGAAAAGTCATCTCCGGTGAACTTTTGTATTGGGAAAGTCATCTCCGGTGAACTTTTGTATGGGAAAAATCATCTCCGGTGAACTTTTGTATTGGGAAAGTCATCTCCGGTGAACTTTTGTATGGGAAAAGTCATCTCCGGTGAACTTTTGTATTGGGAAAGTCATCTCCGGTGAACTTTTGTATTGGGAAAGTCATCTCCGGTGAACTTTTGTATGGGAAAAGTCATCTCCGGTGAACTTTTGTATTGGGAAAGTCATCTCCGGTGAACTTTTGTATTGGGAAAGTCATGCCCGGTGAACTTTTGTATGGGAAAAGTCATCTCCGGTGAACTTTTGTATTGGGAAAGTCATGCCCGGTGAACTTTTGTATTGGGAAAGTCATCTCCGGTGAACTTTTGTATTGGGAAAGTCATGCCCGGTGAACTTTTGTATTGGGAAAGTCGTGCCCGGTGAACTTTTGTGTTGGGAAAGTCATCTATGGTGAACTTTTGTATTGGGAAAGTCATGCCCGGTGAACTTTTATATTGGGAAAGTCATCTCCGGTGAACTTTTGTATTGGGAAAGTCATCTCCGGTGAACTTTTGTATGGGAAAAGTCATCTCCGGTGAACTTTTGTATTGGGAAAGTCATCTCCGGTGAACTTTTATATTGGAAAAGTCATGCCCGGTGAACTTTTGTATTGGGAAAGTCATCTCCGGTGAACTTTTGTATTGGGAAAGTCATCTCCGGTGAACTTTTGTATGGGAAAAGTCATCTCCGGTGAACTTTTGTATTGGGAAAGTCATCTCCGGTGAACTTTTGTATGGGAAAAGTCATCTCCGGTGAACTTTTGTATTGGGAAAGTCATCTCCGGTGAACTTTTGTCTGGGAAAAGTCATCTCCGGTGAACTTTTATATTGGGAAAGTCATCTCCGGTGAACTTTTGTATGGGAAAAGTCATCTCCGGTGAACTTTTGTATGGGAAAAGTCATCTCCGGTGAACTTTTGTATTGGGAAAGTCATCTCCGGTGAACTTTTGTATTGGGAAAGTCATCTCCGGTGAACTTTTGTATTGGGAAAGTCATCTCCGGTGAACTTTTGTATGGGAAAAGTCATCTCCGGTGAACTTTTGTATTGGGAAAGTCATCTCCGGTGAACTTTTGTATTGGGAAAGTCATCTCCGGTGAACTTTTGTATTGGGAAAGTCATCTCCGGTGAACTTTTGTATTGGGAAAGTCATCTCCGGTGAACTTTTGTATTGGGAAAGTCATCTCCGGTAAACTATTGTATGGGAAAAGTCATCTCCGGTGAACTTTTGTATTGGGAAAGTCATCTCCGGTGAACTTTTGTATTGGGAAAGTCATGCCCGGTGAACTTTTATATTGGGAAAGTCATCTCCGGTGAACTTTTGTATGGGAAAAGTCATCTCCGGTGAACTTTTGTATTGGGAAAGTCATCCCCGGTGAACTTTTGTATTGGGAAAGTCATCTCCGGTGAACTTTTGTATGGGAAAAGTCATCTCCGGTGAACTTTTGTATGGGAAAAGTCATCTCCGGTGAACTTTTGTATTGGGAAAGTCATCTCCGGTGAACTTTTGTATGGGAAAAGTCATCTCCGGTGAACTTTTGTATGGGAAAAGTCATCTCCGGTGAACTTTTGTATGGGAAAGTCATCTCCGGTGAACTTTTGTATTGGGAAAGTCATGCCCGGTGAACTTTTGTATTGGGAAAGTCATCTCCGGTGAACTTTTGTATTGGGAAAGTCATCTCCGGTGAACTTTTGTATTGGGAAAGTCATGCCCGGTGAACTTTTGTATTGGGAAAGTCATGCCCGGTGAACTTTTGTATTGGGAAAGTCATCTCCGGTGAACTTTTGTATTGGGAAAAGTCATCTCCGGTGAACTTTTGTATGGGAAAAGTCATCTCCGGTGAACTTTTGTATGGGAAAAGTCATCTCCGGTGAACTTTTGTATTGGGAAAGTCATCTCCGGTGAACTTTTGTATTGGGAAAATCATGCCCGGTGAACTTTTATATTGGGAAAGTCATCTCCGGTGAACTTTTGTATGGGAAAAGTCATCTCCGGTGAACTTTTGTATTGGGAAAGTCATCTCCGGTGAACTTTTGTATTGGGAAAGTCATCTCCGGTGAACTTTTGTATGGGAAAAGTCATCTCCGGTGAACTTTTGTATGGGAAAAGTCATCTCCGGTGAACTTTTGTATTGGGAAAGTCATCTCCGGTGAACTTTTGTATGGGAAAAGTCATCTCCGGTGAACTTTTGTATGGGAAAAGTCATCTCCGGTGAACTTTTGTATGGGAAAGTCATCTCCGGTGAACTTTTGTATTGGGAAAGTCATCTCCGGTGAACTTTTGTATTGGGAAAGTCATCTCCGGTGAACTTTTGTTTGGGAAAGTCATGCCCGGTGAACTTTTATATTGGGAAAGTCATCTCCGGTGAACTTTTGTATTGGGAAAGTCATCTCCGGTGAACTTTTGTATGGGAAAACTCATCTCCGGTGAACTTATGTATGGGAAAAGTCATCTCCGGTGAACTTTTGTATGGGAAAAGTCATCTCCGGTGAACTTTTGTATTGGGAAAGTCATCTCCGGTGAACTTTAGTATGGGAAAAGTCATATCCGGTGAACTTTTGTATTGGGAAAGTCATCTCCGGTGAACTTTTGTATTGGGAAAGTCATCTCCGGTGAACTTTTGTATGGGAAAAGTCATCTCCGGTGAACTTTTGTATTGGGAAAGTCATCTCCGGTGAACTTTTGTATTGGGAAAGTCATCTCCGGTGAACTTTTGTATGGGAAAAGTCATCTCCGGTGAACTTTTGTATTGGGAAAGTCATCTCCGGTGAACTTTTGTATGGGAAAAGTCATCTCCGGTGAACTTTTATATTGGGAAAGTCATCTCCGGTGAACTTTTGTATGGGAAAAGTCATCTCCGGTGAACTTTTGTATTGGGAAAGTCATGCCCGGTGAACTTTTGTATTGGGAAAGTCATGCCCGGTGAACTTTTGTATTGGGAAAGTCATCTCCGGTGAACTTTTGTATTGGGAAAGTCATCTCCGGTGAACTTTTGTATTGGGAAAGTCATCTCCGGTGAACTTTTGTATTGGAAAAGTCATCTCCGGTGAACTTTTGTATTGGGAAAGTCATCTCCGGTGAACTTTTGTATTGGGAAAGTCATGCCCGGTGAACTTTTGTATTGGGAAAGTCATCTCCGGTGAACTTTTGTATTGGGAAAGTCATCTCCGGTGAACTTTTGTATTGGGAAAGTCATCTCCGGTGAACTTTTGTATGGGAAAAGTCATCTCCGGTGAACTTTTGTATTGGGAAAGTCATCTCCGGTGAACTTTTGTATTGGAAAAGTCATCTCCGGTGAACTTTTGTATGGGAAAAGTCATCTCCGGTGAACTTTTGTATTGGGAAAGTCATCTCCGGTGAACTTTTGTATGGGAAAAGTCATCTCCGGTGAACTTTTGTATTGGGAAAGTCATCCCCGGTGAACTTTTGTATTGGGAAAGTCATGCCCGGCGAACTTTTGTATTGGGAAAGTCATGCCCGGTGAACTTTTGTATTGGGAAAGTCATGCCCGGTGAACTTTTGTATTGGGAAAGTCATGCCCGGTGAACTTTTGTATTGGGAAAGTCATCTCCGGTGAACTTTTATATTGGAAAAGTCATGCCCGGTGAACTTTTGTATTGGGAAAGTCATGCCCGGTGAACTATTGTATTGGTAAAGTCATGCCCGGTGAACTTTTGTATTGGGAAAGTCATGCCCGGTGAACTTTTGTATTGGGAAAGTCATGCCCGGTGAACCTTTGTATTGGGAAAGTCATCTCCGGTGAACTTTTATATTGGAAAAGTCATCTCCGGTGAACTTTTGTATTGGGAAAGTCATCTCCGGTGAACTTTTGTATGGGAAAAGTCATCTCCGGTGAACTTTTGTATTGGGAAAGTCATCTCCGGTGAACTTTTGTATGGGAAAAGTCATCTCCGGTGAACTTTTGTATTGGGAAAGTCATCTCCGGTGAACTTTTGTATGGGAAAAGTCATCTCCGGTGAACTTTTGTATTGGGAAAGTCATCTCCGGTGAACTTTTGTATGGGAAAAGTCATCTCCGGTGAACTTTTGTATTGGGAAAGTCATCTCCGGTGAACTTTTGTATTGGGAAAGACATCTCCGGTGAACTTTTGTATTGGGAAAGTCATCTCCGGTGAACTTTTGTATGGGAAAAGTCATCTCCGGTGAACTTTTGTATTGGGAAAGTCATCTCCGGTGAACTTTTGTATTGGGAAAGTCATCTCCGGTGAACTTTTGTATGGGAAAAGTCATCTCCGGTGAACTTTTGTATTGGGAAAGTCATCTCCGGTGAACTTTTGTATGGGAAAAGTCATCTCCGGTGAACTTTTGTATTGGGAAAGTCATCTCCGGTGAACTTTTGTATTGGGAAAGTCGTGCCCGGTGAACTTTTGTATTGGGAAAGTCATGCCCGGTGAACTTTTGTATGGGAAAAGTCATGCCCGGTGAACTTTTGTATTGGAAAAGTCATCTCCGGTGAACTTTTGTATTGGGAAAGTCATCTCCGGTGAACTTTTGTATGGGAAAAGTCATCTCCGGTGAACTTTTGTATTGGGAAAGTCATCTCCGGTGAACTTTTGTATTGGGAAAGTCATCTCCGGTGAACTTTTGTATTGGGAAAGTCATCTCCGGTGAACTTTTGTATTGGGAAAGTCATCTCCGGTGAACTTTTGTATTGGGAAAGTCATGCCCGGTGAACTATTGTATTGGGAAAGTCATCTCCGGTGAACTTTTGTATTGGGAAAGTCATGCCCGGTGAACTTTTGTATTGGGAAAGTCATCTCCGGTGAACTTTTGTATTGGGAAAGTCATGCCCGGTGAACTATTGTATTGGGAAAGTCATGCCCGGTGAACTTTTGTATTGGGAAAGTCATGCCCGGTGAACTTTTGTATGGGAAAAGTCATCTCCGGTGAACTTTTGTATTGGGAAAGTCATCTCCGGTGAACTTTTGTATTGGGAAAGTCATCTCCGGTGAACTTTTGTATGGGAAAAGTCATCTCCGGTGAACTTTTGTATTGGGAAAGTCATGCCCGGTGAGCTTTTGTATTGGGAAAGTCATGCCCGGTGAACTTTTGTATTGGGAAAGTCATGCCCGGTGAACTTTTGTATTGGGAAAGTCGTGCCCGGTGAACTTTTGTATTGGGAAAGTCATGCCCGGTGAACTTTTGTATGGGAAAAGTCATCTCCGGTGAACTTTTGTATGGGAAAAGTCATCTCCGGTGAACTTTTGTATTGGGAAAGTCATCTCCGGTGAACTTTTGTATGGGAAAAGTCATCTCCGGTGAACTTTTGTATGGGAAAAGTCATCTCCGGTGAACTTTTGTATTGGGAAAGTCATCTCCGGTGAACTTTTGTATTGGGAAAGTCATCTCCGGTGAACTTTTGTATGGGAAAAGTCATCTCCGGTGAACTTTTGTATTGGGAAAGTCATCTCCGGTGAACTTTTGTATGGGAAAAGTCATCTCCGTTGAACTTTTGTATTGGGAAAGTCATCTCCGGTGAACTTTTGTATTGGGAAAAGTCATCTCCGGTGAACTTTTGTATTGGGAAAGTCATCTCCGGTGAACTTTTGTATTGGGAAAGTCATCTCCGGTGAACTTTTGTATTGGGAAAGTCATCTCCGGTGAACTTTTGTATGGGAAAAGTCATCTCCGGTGAACTTTTGTATTGGGAAAGTCATCTCCGGTGAACTTTTGTATGGGAAAAGTCATCTCCGGTGAACTTTTGTATTGGGAAAGTCATCTCCGGTGAACTTTTGTATTAGGAAAGTCATCTCCGGTGAACTTTTGTATGGGAAAAGTCATCTCCGGTGAACTTTTGTATTGGGAAAGTCATCTCCGGTGAACTTTTGTATTGGGAAAGTCATGCCCGGTGAACTTTTGTATGGGAAAAGTCATCTCCGGTGAACTTTTGTATTGGGAAAGTCATGCCCGGTGAACTTTTATATTGGGAAAGTCATCTCCGGTGAACTTTTGTACGGGAAAAGTCATCTCCGGTGAACTTTTGTATTGGGAAAGTCATCTCCGGTGAACTTTTATATTGGAAAAGTTATGCCCGGTGAACTTTTGTATTGGGAAAGTCATGCCCGGTGAACTATTGTATTGGGAAAGTCATGCCCGGTGAACTTTTGTATTGGGAAAGTCATGCCCGGTGAACTTTTGTATTGCGAAAGTCATCTCCGGTGAACTTTTGTATTGGGAAAGTCATCTCCGGTGAACTTTTGTATGGGAAAAGTCATCTCCGGTGAACTTTTGTATTGGGAAAGTCATCTCCGGTGAACTTTTGTATGGGAAAAGTCATCTACGGTGAACTTTTGTATGGGAAAAGTCATCTCCGGTGAACTTTTGTATTGGGAAAGTCATGCCTGGTGAACTTTTGTATTGGGAAAGTCATCTCCGGTGAACTTTTGTATTGGGAAAGTCATCTCCGGTGAACTTTTGTATGGGAAAAGTCATCTCCGGTGAACTTTTGTATTGGGAAAGTCATCTCCGGTGGACTTTTGTATGGGAAAAGTCATCTCCGGTGAACTTTTGTATTGGGAAAGTCATCTCCGGTGAACTTTTGTATTGGGAAAGTCATGCCCGGTGAACTTTTGTATGGGAAAAGTCATCTCCGGTGAAATTTTGTATTGGGAAAGTCATGCCCGGTGAACTTTTGTATTGGGAAAGTCATCTCCGGTGAACTTTTGTATTGGGAAAGTCATCTCCGGTGAACTTTTGTATGGGAAAAGTCATCTCCGGTGAACTTTTGTATTGGGAAAGTCATCTCCGGTGAACTTTTGTATGGGAAAAGTCATCTCCGGTGAACTTTTGTATGGGAAAAGTCATCTCCGGTGAACTTTTGTATTGGGAAAGTCATCTCCGGTGAACTTTTGTATTGGGAAAGTCATCTCCGGTGAACTTTTGTATGGGAAAAGTCATCTCCGGTGAACTTTTATATTGGGAAAGTCATCTCCGGTGAACTTTTGTATTGGGAAAGTCATCTCCGGTGAACTTTTGTATTGGGAAAGTCATGCCCGGTGAACTTTTGTATTGGGAAAGTCATGCCCGGTGAACTTTTGTATGGGAAAAGTCATCTCCGGTGAACTTTTGTATGGGAAAAGTCATCTCCGGTGAACTTTTGTATTGGGAAAGTCATCTCCGGTGAACTTTTGTATGGGAAAAGTCATCTCCGGTGAACTTTTGTATGGAAAAAGTCATCTCCGGTGAACTTTTGTATTGGGAAAGTCATGCCCGTTGAACTTTTATATTGGGAAAGTCATGCCCGGTGAACTTTTGTATTGGGAAAGTCATCTACGGTGAACTTTTGTATTGGGAAAGTCGTGCCCGGTGAACTTTTGTATTGGGAAAGTCATGCCCGGTGAACTTTTATATTGGGAAAGTCATCTCCGGTGAACTTTTGTATTGGGAAAAGTCATCTCCGGTGAACTTTTGTATTGGGAAAGTCATCTCCGGTGAACTTTTGTATTGGGAAAGTCATCTCCGGTGAACTTTTGTATGGGAAAAGTCATCTCCGGTGAACTTTTGTATTGGGAAAGTCATCTCCGGTGAACTTTTGTATTGGGAAAGTCATCTCCGGTGAACTTTTGTATTGGGAAAGTCATCTCCGGTGAACTTTTGTATGGGAAAAGTCATCTCCGCTGAACTTTTGTATGGGAAAAGTCATCTCCGGTGAACTTTTGTATTGGGAAAGTCATCTCCGGTGAACTTTTGTATTGGGAAAGTCATCTCCGGTGAACTTTTGTATGGGAAAAGTCATCTCCGGTGAACTTTTGTATTGGGAAAGTCATCTCCGGTGAACTTTTATATTGGGAAAGTCATCTCCGGTGAACTTTTGTATTGGGAAAGTCATCTCCGGTGAACTTTTGTATTGGGAAAGTCATCTCCGGTGAACTTTTGTATTGGGAAAGTCATCTCCGGTGAACTTTTGTATTGGGAAAGTCATCTCCGGTGAACTTTTGTATTGGGAAAGTCATCTCCGGTGAACTTTTGTATGGGAAAAGTCATCTCCGGTGAACTTTTGTATTGGGAAAGTCATCTCCGGTGAACTTTTGTATTGGGAAAGTCATCTCCGGTGAACTTTTGTATGGGAAAAGTCATCTCCGGTGAACTTTTGTATTGGGAAAGTCATCTCCGGTGAACTTTTGTATGGGAAAAGTCATCTCCGGTGAACTTTTGTATTGGGAAAGTCATCTCCGGTGAACTTTTGTATGGGAAAAGTCATCTCCGGTGAACTTTTGTATTGGGAAAGTCATGCCCGGTGAACTTTTGTATTGGGAAAGTCATCTCCGGTGAACTTTTGTATGGGAAAAGTCATCTCCGGTGAACTTTTGTATTGGGAAAGTCATCTCCGGTGAACTTTTGTATGGGAAAAGTCATCTCCGGTGAACTTTTGTATTGGGAAAGTCATCTCCGGTGAACTTTTGTATTGGGAAAGTCATCTCCGGTGAACTTTTGTATGGGAAAAGTCATCTCCGGTGAACTTTTGTATGGGAAAAGTCATCTCCGGTGAACTTTTGTATTGGGAAAGTCATGCCCGGTGAACTTTTGTATTGGGAAAGTCATCTCCGGTGAACTTTTATATTGGAAAAGTCATGCCCGGTGAACTTTTGTATTGGGAAAGTCATGCCCGGTGAACTATTGTATTGAGAAAGTCATCTCCGGTGAACTTTTGTATTGGGAAAGTCATTTCCGGTGAACTTTTGTATGGGAAAAGTCATCTCCGGTGAACTTTTGTATTGGGAAAGTCATCTCCGGTGAACTTTTGTATTGGGAAAGTCATCTCCGGTGAACTTTTGTATGGGAAAAGTCATCTCCGGTGAACTTTTGTATGGGGAAAGTCATCTCCGGTGAACTTTTGTATGGGAAAAGTCATCTCCGGTGAACTTTTGTATTGGGAAAGTCATGCCTTGTGAACTTTTGTATTGGGAAAGTCATCTCCGGTGAACTTTTGTATTGGGAAAGTCATCTCCGGTGAACTTTTGTATGGGAAAAGTCATCTCCGGTGAACTTTTGTATTGGGAAAGTCATCTCCGGTGAACTTTTGTATGGGAAAAGTCATCTCCGGTGAACTTTTGTATTGGGAAAGTCATCTCCGGTGAACTTTTGTATGGGAAAAGTCATCTCCGGTGAACTTTTGTATTGGGAAAGTCATCTCCGGTGAACTTTTGTATGGGAAAAGTTATCTCCGGTGAACGTTTGTATTGGGAAAGTCATCTCCGGTGAACTTTTGTATTGGGAAAGTCATGCCCGGTGAACTTTTGTATGGGAAAAGTCATCTCCGGTGAACTTTTGTATTGGGAAAGTCATGCCCGGTGAACTTTTGTATGGGAAAAGTCATCTCCGGTGAACTTTTGTATGGGAAAAGTCATCTCCGGTGAACTTTTGTATTGGGAAAGTCATCTCCGGTGAACTTTTGTATGGGAAAAGTCATCTCCGGTGAACTTTTGTATGGGAAAAGTCATCTCCGGTGAACTTTTGTATGGGAAAAGTCATCTCCGGTGAACTTTTGTATTGGGAAAGTCATCTCCGGTGAACTTTTGTATTGGGAAAGTCATCTCCGGTGAACTTTTGTATTGGGAAAGTCATCTCCGGTGAACTTTTGTATGGGAAAAGTCATCTCCGGTGAACTTTTGTGTGGGAAAAGTCATCTCCGGTGAACTTTTGTATTGGGAAAGTCATCTCCGGTGAACTTTTGTATTGGGAAAGTCATCTCCGGTGAACTTTTGTATTGGGAAAGTCATCTCCGGTGAACTTTTGTATGGGAAAAGTCATCTCCGGTGAACTTTTGTATTGGGAAAGTCATCTCCGGTGAACTTTTGTATGGGAAAAGTCATCTCCGGTGAACTTTTGTATGGGAAAAGTCATCTCCGGTGAACTTTTGTATTGGGAAAGTCATCTCCGGTGAACTTTTGTATTGGGAAAGTCATCTCCGGTGAATTTTGTATGGGAAAAGTCATCTCCGGTGAACTTTTGTATTGGAAAAGTCATGCCCGGTGAACTTTTGTATTGGGAAAGTCATCTCCGGTGAACTTTTGTATTGGGAAAGTCATCTCCGGTGAACTTTTGTATGGGAAAAGTCATCTCCGGTGAACTTTTGTATTGGGAAAGTCATCTCCGGTGAACTTTTGTATTGGGAAAGTCATCTCCGGTGAACTTTTGTATTGGGAAAGTCATCTCCGGTGAACTTTTGTATGGGAAAAGTCATCTCCGGTGAACTTTTGTATGAGAAAAGTCATCTCCGGTGAACTTTTGTATTGGGAAAGTCATCTCCGGTGAACTTTTGTATGGGAAAAGTCATCTCCGGTGAACTTTTGTATGGGAAAAGTCATCTCCGGTGAACTTTTGTATGGGAAAAGTCATCTCCGGTGAACTTCTGTATGGGAAAAGTCATCTCCGGTGAACTTTTGTATTGGGAAAGTCATCTCCGGTGAACTTTTGTATTGGGAAAGTCATGCCCGGTGAACTTTTGTATTGGGAAAGTCATCTCCGGTGAACTTTTGTATTGGGAAAGTCATTTCCGGTGAACTTTTGTATGGGAAAAGTCATCTCCGGTGAACTTTTGTATTGGGAAAGTCATCTCCGGTGAACTTTTGTATTGGGAAAGTCATCTCCGGTGAACTTTTGTATGGGAAAAGTCATCTCCGGTGAACTTTTGTATTGGGAAAGTCATCTCCGGTGAACTTTTGTATGGGAAAAGTCATCTCCGGTGAACTTTTATATTGGGAAAGTCATCTCCGGTGAACTTTTGTATGGGAAAAGTCATCTCCGGTGAACTTTTGTATTGGGAAAGTCATCTCCGGTGAACTTTTGTATGGGAAAAGTCATCTCCGGTGAACTTTTGTATTGGGAAAGTCATCTCCGGTGAACTTTTGTATTGGGAAAGTCATGCCCGGTGAACTTTTGTATTGGGAAAGTCATCTTCGGTGAACTTTTGTATTGGGAAAGTCATCTCCGGTGAACTTTTGTATTGGGAAAGTCATCTCCGGTGAACTTTTATATTGGAAAAGTCATGCCCGGTGAACTTTTGTATTGGGAAAGTCGTCTCCGGTGAACTTTTGTATTGGGAAAGTCATCTCCGGTGAACTTTTGTATTGGGAAAGTCTTCTCCGGTGAACTTTTGTATTGGGAAAGTCATCTCCGGTGAACTTTTGTATTGGGAAAGTCATCTCCGGTGAACTTTTGTATGGGAAAAGTCATCTCCGGTGAACTTTTGTATGGGAAAAGTCATCTCCGGTGAACTTTTGTATTGGGAAAGTCATCTCCGGTGAACTTTTGTATTGGGAAAGTCATCTCCGGTGAACTTTTGTATGGGAAAAGTCATCTCCGGTGAACTTTTGTATGGGAAAAGTCATCTGCGGTGAACTTTTGTATGGGAAAAGTCATCTCCGGTGAACTTTTGTATGGGAAAGTCATCTCCGGTGAACTTTTGTATTGGGAAAGTCATCTCCGGTGAACTTTTGTATGGGAAAAGTCATCTCCGGTGAACTTTTGTATTGGGAAAAGTCATCTCCGGTGAACTTTTGTATGGGAAAAGTCATGCCCGGTGAACTTTT
>NW_027412243.1:0-51706 GCF_047663935.1 Musca autumnalis
AGTACCGTTATACTAAAATTTTCCCAAAATGATGTCCCTGACGTAATTTTGGCATGATTGTAATTAATGTCCCTTTGTAAGCAATTTGGCTAGAAATTTCTAGTTTTTGAAGTTATTTTCCAAAAATTGACTATGAAAAATCATTAAAAGTTATGTCTTGAGTACGTACAAAATCTAATGATATATGGAATGTCCTATATTAGCCAGGCTTGCCCTATATTATACTAGTCTTTAACGGCGTTGCCCTGATAGACGTAAAATCAGGGCATAGAGCAACATTTTGTGCACTTTTCTTTGTAAATAGTTTTCAGAAATATTGTTTACAATGTTTTGATCATCTTTGCTTTTATAAAAATAAAAATTTCAACACCCTTTGTTACCATTCAAGCCCAAACAATAATATTTCTTACGAAGCGGTTTGATAGCGACAGTTTATTTATTTAAACTCAGGTGTGTGTTGGATTCTTCCACAAGTAAAATATCGATTCTACGCCAGATATGCTGATTTTGCTCCGAACTATGAATTTTATACCACACAACTACCGCAAAAATACGACATAACTTGAAAAAACACGCACCAAAAAAAAAAAAAAAAAAAAAAAGTAAAAAAGCGTTAAGTTCGGCCGGGCCGAACTTTTCATACCCTCCACCATAACATATTCTGAACTAAAATGGAATAATTAGTTTTCATTCCTGTCCCCAACTTTAAGTGGGTACGTTAAAATCCCAGATAATGTACATAAAATGCTTCATTCGGGAGGTCATTTTTTATGGTGCCTATATCTAACGATTCATGTTGACAATTTTTGGTGGACTAGAAATTGGGAGGTACCATTATATACGGGTTATAATAAAACAGTTTTTGAGGGAAGCCTTTAATGTCAAATAACTCCTAATTCGGTTAAAAATTGTAGCTAGAATCCTCAAAATACCGAAAATCGGTACATAACGTGGGTACTTCAAATGTCATTAACAGCTAGTTCGGAGGTATGTGGGCTATACGAAAATATGAACTTAAATGAAAAATTTTTGTTGCAGAATTTTTGTTGGCTTTTAAATTTCAAATTACAGAAAGTTCGTCCAAAAAATAAAGCTAAGGTACGGAAAATCGCGAGGTTTGTTTTGGGGCTATACCAAAACATGCACCTACGTTCGGTTAAACATTTTTAGTAAAATCCTCAAAGTACCGAAAATCGGGAAGTATCGTTATATTGGGGCTATGTTGAAAATTGTTGATGCAGATGTGTGGTGACCACTACAACCTTCAAATATCAAATTACAGTTAGTTCGGTTAAAAATTTTAGCTAAAATTGCCAAATTACTGAAAATTGGGAGGTACCGTTATATGGGAGTTATATCCGAACATGGACCTATGTTGACAATTTTTCATGGAGAGGTGTTGTGACCACTAAGAACTTTAAATGTCAAATATTGTAGCTAAAATCATCAAATTACCGTTATATGGGGGCTTTATCAATACATCGACCTTTCTTGACAATTTTTGGTGGAGAGGTGTGGTGACCAGATGTCAAATGTTCAAATTACAGATAATTCGGTTAAAACTTGTAGGCAAAATTCTCAAAATATCGAAAATCGGGAGGTAACGTTATATGGGGCTATACCAAAACATGGACCTATGTTCATAATTTTTTTCGAATATAAATTTTGTGGTCACTAAGAACCCTAAATATCAAATTATAGCTAATTCGGTCTAGAAATGTGACTTAAAACCTCAAAATATCTGAAATCGGGCGGTAACGTTATATGGGGGCTATTCCAAAACATGGACCTATGTCCACTAGTTATATAAGTTTATTGACATTTAAGAACCCTAAATGTCAATTTATAGCTAAATCGGTCTGAAAATGTAGCTAAAACGTCAAAATGTCGTAAATTGGGGGTACCGATATATGGGGGCTATACCAAAACGTGGACCTATGTCCACAACTTTTGTTATATAAGTTTATTTACACTTAAGAACCCAAAATGTCAAATTATAGCTAAATCGGTCTGAAATGTAGCTAAAAAACGTCAAAATACCGTAAATCGGGGCGCACCCTTATATGGGGGCTATACCAAAACGTTGACCTATGTCCACAAGTTTTGTTTTATAAGTTTATTGACATTTAAGAACCCTAAATCAGTCTCATTTCGACTGTTAACCTGTGCGAACGTCTGTTTACTATTGTCTCTCATCTATTACACTCATATTTTCACAATGAGCAAACAAGTTGTAAAACAATCATCCAATTTACAATTCGAATTAGACAATAACAAAGTATTAAGAATCTTATCTGCCGGTCCAAAATACTTATTAATGTCGAGAATTGAAAGTGAAGAAACATTAAAGGGAGTTTCTCCCTTTCTTATAAAAAAAAAATAATTGACTGTGTTTGCGGTGAAATTGAAATGTGTCAAAAGCTGAGAAGTGGCGATCTTCTTATAAAAACAAAAACGGCTACCCAAGCAACCAAACTTATTAAAATAATAACTTTGACACCCGACATCAAAGTTAAGGTAACTGAGCATAGTTACCTCAACTACACTAAAGGTGTCATATACAGCAACGGGCTGCGAGGTATCTCTGAAGAAGAGATTCTTGCGGAGTTAAAGCAGCAGAACGTTATTGAAGTAAAGAAGATTCTAAAGAAAGTTGAAGAGGAACTTGTGGAAACAGGTCTTGTTATAATAACATTCTCAACAATCACTCTCCCGGATTCATTAAAAATTGGCTATGAAACAGCCAATGTTCGTCCATACATCCCACTGCCCATGAGATGCCTCAACTGCCAACGTTTTGGCCACTCTTCAAAGTATTGCAAGAACAATAGAATTTGCAACATTTGTTGCGAGGAAGAACATTTGTCTGAAGAAGAATTATGTCCGAACACAGTAAAATGCATAAATTGCGAAGAAAATAATATCCCGGACTTCAATCACTCCGTACGTGATAGAAAATGTCCGGTTTTCCTCAAACAAAAAGAAATTCAAGCCATCAAGTCTTTAAACAAAGTTGATAACAAAACAGCAGTTAAAATTTATAAACAACGTCATCCATCTAACGTCTCAATTTCAAATGTTACCCGTAAAGTCATAACTTATGATACCGATGAACAACCAAGCTGTTCAAACAACACAAAACCACAAGAAAACAAAATAGAAACAAATGTAAAAGGAGTCGACAAAATAAACACAACGAAGCAGACGATCACTCAAATTCCAGTACAAAAAACAACTGAGAAAAAAATACAGATTCTCCCAAAGAACACTTCAAAAAGAACAATTAAAGACTTAAAAATTGCTATGTCAAATGATGCTAAAAAACACTGCAAAAATAACGATAATGAGAACAATGATCTTGATGAGTAAAAGCACAACAACAACATCACCCATTCTCATTAACGGAACATTGATGTCTCTCACCATTCTCTCCAACTCATTTGCTTTTGCAGTTACCACCATCGATTATGAGTACAATTTATCACTAAATGTCTCAATCTATAAATATTCATACTCATTCTGCTCTCACTGTTATCTATGTCTATTACTATTTGCACTACTTATCTCTTTTAACATATTATTTCTCAGTATATCATTACTCCTATACTCTCAAAATTTTCTCTCATACAGCTCATATTATATTTTCTACTATTGCAAACAAAATTGTTGTTTTGTAGTTCTCTTATATTTTATAAGTATTTCATTTTTACCTATAATCCATTTAATCCATTTTATTTCTCTTATTATGGTTCTTAAGATACTTCAATGGAATATAAAAGGTTACAACAATAACTATTGCGAACTGCAAACTCTTATTAAAAAATTTAACCTAACCATAATCTCTTTACAGGAGACACATTTTAATAACACACACCCCATACCGATACCAAATAATTTCTCTTTATATAAATCTAAAAATTCAGCGCTACTTATACATAGCTCTGTACAGCACAATTATATTGCAACTTTTGAAAATTTCGACACAGTAGCTGTAAAAATTTTCTCCAAGAAAATTTTTACAATATTTTCAACATACATTAATCCATCCAAATCATATTCACTCTCAGATCTTGAACAACTGTATCAGCCTTCATATCAACCACTTCTAATAACTGGGGATATGAATTGCTGGCATTCTTTGTGGGGTTCCAAAACAAATAATTGCAAGGGCAAAACTTGGTACAAACTCATAACCCAAACAAACCTCATCGTTCTTAACGATGGATCGCCAACACACTTCTCGACTCACAAAACTTTTACCCATATCGACTTAACCATTGCTTCGCCTTCATTAGCCATTCACTCAAACTGGGAAATAGATACTGACCTTTATGGCAGTGATCATTACCCTATTTTAACAACATGCTTTTTTGAGGATAAGGTAGAAAATAGCATGCGACATAAAGCATTATTTAATACAAACAAAGCAAATTGGTTGCAATATCATGATTTATCCAATAAATACTGTACGGAAATACCAACTAGTACAAATATTAACAAAGAAGCAGCCAACCTTCAAAAAATTATTCTTAAATCTGCTAACGAATCGATTCCTAGATATCCTATTAATAAAAACAAACCTTTGTTCCATGGTGGAATCAGGAACTTAACGATTTAAAAAAGAAAAGAAATCATCTTTTTTGCAAATTTAAAAGAAATTGTACGAACGAAAACCTTGTCAACTATCGAAAAGCCAATGCAATTTATAAAAGAAAACTTAAAACTGCTAAAAAACATCGATTGAGCAATTCACAGCAGAAATTAACCAACATACTCCTTCCGATAAAGTCTGGAAGAATATTCGTAGATTCTTCGGAATAAATCCCAAAACTGGTATTCATTGTATATGTGACAGCGACAACGTAACAATAACGGATAGATCCGATATTGCAAACGCGTTTTGCAAGTATTGGTCAAATCTATCACATGATTCTAACTTTCCTCAAATATTTCAAAATTCAAAACAATCAATTCTTCAAGGACCAAAACATCTGGTACCTTGTAAAAGTGCTGAGATCATAGATAGCAAGATATCCATGATAGAATTTTCTACAGCCTTAAATAGACTTAAGGGGAAAACACCAGGAATAGATGGTATAACGTACAAAATGATTAACAACCTTTCTCGTTCTAACAAAATAAGAATTGTTAATTTATATAATGACATCTTTTCTAAATGTATACCTCAATTTTACAAGACTAGCTTAATTATCCCCATTCTAAAACCCAACAGTGACAGAACATCTATTAACTCCTATCGGCCAATCTCCCTAAATCCATGTTGTTCAAAAATACTGGACAAAATAATAGCCAACCGATTATGGTGGTTTGTAAACTCAAACAATCTAATTAATTGTAATCAATTTGGGTTTAAAAAAGGGAAATCTATAGCTGATCCACTTATTTATTTAGACTACTTCATTACAAGAGCTCTTCAAACAAGTAGTCACTTGTCAATTGTATCCCTTGATTTCGCTAAAGCTTTTGACAAAGTCGGAATGCATACCGTATTAGATCAACTTGCTGATTGGAAAATTGGACCTCAAATGTATAATTACATTCGTAATTACTTGACAAACAGACAAATTAGAGTCAGAATAAACACTTCCTATTCTGAACCATTGAAATTGGAAAATGGCATTCCTCAAGGATCTCCTCTTTCTGTCATTCTATTTCTTATAGCCTATAATAAACTAGCCCAGTCCATACAATTACACAAAAATTTAGATTTCATAGCGTATGCTGATGATTTTGTTATAATAAAAAAACTTGGGAGAAAATATAAACAAGATGTTAATATCGACTCTTTAGTGAATGACATCGAAGAATGGTGTAAATACTCTGGTGCAGAGCTTTCCTTAAGCAAATGCAATCATTTACATATTTGCAGAAAACAAACTGTTCACCTACACTAAAATCTAACAATATGCCAATACAATCAGTAGACAATCTAAAAATATTAGGTATAATTTTCAATAAGCGATATAGGTGGAACACTCATATTGAGCAACTAACAAAGTCATTAAATAAACAACTAAACATTTTAAAATGCCTTTCCAACAAAAAATTTTTTTGTAGTACTACATCCTTGGTTTCACTGATAACTCCACTTATTTTATCCAAAATAGTTTATGGTATTTACCTCTATGGTAATACTTCAAAAAGCAATATGAATAAACTAAAAACAATTTTTAACTCCGCGTTGAGAATGTGTCTTGGGGCTCACCGGACAACAAAAATATCAAATATGCTTTTTGAAACTAATTTATCTACCATTGAAAATTACAAAGACCTATATACTAGCAAGCTTTTTAAAACAATACTTATAAATGACGGGTCTCCAATACCTCTACTCTTGAAAAGAATAAAAAATACTAACATATTTAAGAAAACAGATTCCGTTTTAAATCGCATAGTCTCTTTCTGCGATGAATGGAACATACCATACGGTAAAACCCCAAGTAAAATTTCCCAACCCTATTTAAAATTTGATCCTTTAATCATTGATACTTCCTTAACAAAGTACCGTAACGAACATACAATCAGTGAACTGTATAAACATGAATTTGATACTATTCAAACAAAATTAAAGGGATATACTCCCTTATATACAGACGGTTCTAAATACGAAGACACTGTATCATTCAGTGTAATTGAAAAAGCAGATATAGTCAAAATCTCCATTTTACCAGCTTACTCTTCATCATTTTCATCTGAAGTAATAGCATTACATGAAGCTCTTCAATACACCAAAAAATCTAATAAAAAATATGTGATATTCACTGACTCCTTGTCTGCATTAAATTCAATCTCAAACCTCAATAACTCTGAATTTTACATATCGTCCATAAGAAATATATTAATCCAACAAATGCCAAAATGCAAACTCGTTTGGGTGCCAGGACATAAAGACATAACTGGCAATGAAATAGCAGATAAAACTGCAAAATCAGCCATTAACAGACCTTTGATGCTCACGGAAAATCTCTCAGCAACAGATATTAACAAATTCCTTAAATCAATCTTTCTCATGAAAAGTAATGAAATCTGGGAGATGACCTCCTCCTGGTACAAAACTCTTAATTCGAATAGAATTTCCATTATAGACTACCTTAAAAAAGACAAAACTTTGACAAGAAAAGATGAAGTGGTGGCAATCCGTCTTAGATTAGGTTACACCAAACTTACACACGATCATATAATAGACAAGCAAAAAGATAAACGATGTTTTCTTTGCAAACAAATAACTTCCAATATGCAACACTTTGTATCATGCCCCAATTTAAAAACCCTGGAAAGAATGCACTTGCCACATACGAATTTCGTGGATTTACTAAGAAACTTGAACACTGAAAATAAAAAGTCTCTTATAAATTTTCTAAAAACTTGCAACCTTTATTATTCCATTTAAAATATAATATTTTCAAGAATTTTCATACAAAAAAAAATTAAACTGTATAATAATAATGTATAATTATTAACTATTGTGTAAGCTTAAGACCTCTGTAGTCATGGCTTCACTTCCTTTATACTTATAATTTAGTTATAAGTATAAATATTAAATAAATAAATAAATAAATAAATAAATAAATAAATAAAAAGAACCCTAAATGTCAAATTAAAGCTACATCAGTCTGAAAATTTAGCTAAAAACGTCAAAATACCGTAAATCGGGGGGCACCGTTATATGGGGGCTATACCAAAACGTGGACCGATATAGCCCATCATCGAACTTGACCTACCTGCAAACAAAAGACGCATTTTCCCAAAATTTCAGACAATTTTGGTGGAAAGGTGTGGTGACCACTAAGAACTTCAAATGTCAAATGTTCAAATTACAGCTAATTCGGTTAAAACTTGTAGGTAAAAATCTCAAAATACCGAAAATCGGGAGGTACCGTTATATGGGGCTATACCAAAACATGTACCTATGTTCATAATTTTTTCGAATATAAGTTTTTTTTGTCACTAAGAATCCTAAATATCAAATTATAGCTAATTCGGTCTAGAAATGTGTCTTAAAACGTCAAAATACCTGAAATCGGGCGGTAACGTTATATGGGGGCTATTCCAAAACATGAACCTATGTTATATTTTTATTTTGTTATATAAGTTTATTGGCACTTAAGAACCCTAAATGTCAAATTATAGCTAAATCGGTCGGAAAATGTAGATCAAAATGTCAAAATACCGTAAATCGGGGGGTACCGTTATATGGGGGCTATACCAAAACGTGGACCTATGTCTACAACTTTTGTTATATAAGTTATTGACACTAAGAACCCTAAATGTCAAATTATAGCTACATCGGTCTGAAAATGTAGCTAAAAAAGTCAAAATGCCGTAAATCGGGGGTACATTTATATGGGGGCTATACCAAAACGTGGACCTATGTCCACAAGTTTTGTTATATAAGTTTATTGACACTTAAGAACCCTAAATGTCAAATTATAGTTACATCGGTCTGAAAATGTAGCTAAAAACGTCAAAATACCGTAAATCGGGGGGTACCGTTATATGGGGCTATACCAAAACGTGGACCTATGTCCACAAGTTTTGTTATATAAGTTTATTGATACATAAGAATTCTAAATGTCAAATTATAGCTAAATCGGTCTGAAAATGTAGCTAAAAACGTCAAAATACCGTAAATCGGGGGGTACCGTAATATTGGGGCTATACTAAAATGTGGACCGATATAGCCCATCTTCGAACTTGACCTGCCTGCAAACAAAAGACGCATTTTCCCAAAATAGTGAAAAATGGGCTTTCTTGAATTTTCAACTTAAAACGGATATAACTTCTTTTTTCCACAATGGACTTTTACGGTATATTTTTTATTTAAAAGATGAAAATCATGTCTTTCGAACAAGCTATAATTTCTAAAAATCGGTTAACAAATGGTTAAGTTATAGTGATTTAAGCGTGACAAAAACGCATTAAAAACAGGAAAATGCTTTCCCCCGTTCTCTAGGCTGCGTAGAAGACACCAAACTGCGTAATTATTTACTTTTATCAAGAAGGAAATTTAGTTAGCTTTACAAAATGAGGAAATCCAACAAAATCGGTAGGAAAATGCGTGAGTTATGCCATCTTTAACGTGTTAACTTTTTGGTTTTTCCTTTATAAGATTGGTACCTTGTGCGTAATTATTAAGTAGACAAATTCAAATTACAATCATACGCCCAAAGGTACCAACTTTTATAAAGGAAAAACCAAAAAGTTAAAACACAAAAAATGCAATAACTCATCTATTTTTCAACCGATTTCATTGTTTTTACCCCATTTTGTAAAGCTAACTAAATTTCCTTCTTGATAAAAGTGATTTATTACGCAGCTTGGTGTCTTCTACGCAGCCTAGAGCACGAGGAGAAGCATTTTTCTGTTTAATGCGTTTTTGTCACACTTAAATCACTAAAACATAACCATTTGTTACCCGATTTTTAAAAATTATGGCTTGTTCGAAAGACATGATTAACCTTTTAAATAAAAAATAAGATGTAAAAGTCCGTTGTGGCAAAAAGAAGTTATGTCCCTTTTAAGTTGAAAATCCAAGAAATCCCGTTTTTCACTACATTTACCGTTATAAAATCAAAAAACGAAGTGAACCAAAGAAATCAAAGGTATTTTCGTTTTCCATGGACAATACCGAATTTTTGCATCAAAACCCCTGCAAAGTTTCACTGTAGCACAGTGCTATTTTAAAATGCCCATTTTTTTATTTTTTGGAAAAATTTTAGTATAAAGGTACTGTAAACGGAATATTTTTGTATACCATCATAAAGACAGCATTTCAGCCTACAAAATTGTTTTTTTGAATTTTTGAAAAATTGTGTACAAGTATTAGACTGTGGTAACGGGATCAACTGACTAACATATTTAAGCGTTAACACAGAGTAGTGTCACTTTCGGCAACATATAAAAACACTTCATCTCAATAATATCCTCACTAACTTGTTATTAAAAATTCATATAAATGTAATCTTAGTCGGGAATCCGAAATCGGAGTTCAGCTATTTCGATATTTTCTCTGTAAGTATTTTTGTCTCACTTACTTACATATGTAGATTTAACATTGTACTGTTAAGGCTTCACTTCCTTTTTACTTTATTCAATAATTTATTATAATTACAAGCTCAATAAAATTATATTTACAAAGCACTTAGTTGCTAGTGCTATTGGCTTGGTTTAACTTTTTATATCAAGTGGTCGCTCAAGTAGCTGGTAGTGTGGAGTGGGTTTGGTTATTCATAAAATTGCTTATAGACATACTCGTAGTTCTAAGCCTGGTAGTGGATGTATTACTTACTTTTTAACTTATTTTATCATAGTATAGCGTTTTTATACCCTATACCAAAATGTGGAAAAGGGTATTATAAGTTTGTTTTGGTAAAAATTCATGTAACACCGCGAAATATTCGTCGGAGACCCCCAATGTGGTATACCAATCTTCATATCTCGACGAGATAAAGCGATTTTGATATGTGTGTCCGTCAGTCCGTTTGTCCATTATAAATTGCAAACACGCTCCAGGCCGAAATTATGGGCCGATCGTCACGAAATTTTGTATGGAGGTCGGGTTCACATCAGAATAGATCCCTATTCTTATTGTTGATGATCGTGAAATATTTAGCGGGAAAAATGGACCAAAAACATAATATTAATCCATTAATTAATTTTAAATAAGGTTAGAGTATATTACAAAGGAGAAGCTTGCAATTTGAGATGGCGATCGGATAATATTTAGAGGGTTAAATGGACAAAAACTTTTGTGTGTAAATTGTGAACATTTTGAATATACAGCTTATATCTTAATTCCTGGAAGTGATATTCAGGACAAGTGAGATATACTTGAAAGTGGAACCCTTGTCCTTTCAATTGATGCCAATTATGTTGGTGTGCATGATCAGATAACAGAGCTACAGCCTAATATATTCCGTTATTTGTTTGTAGTGTAATTATAAACTCGCTAGAAGTCGCAATTATACATCAATAGTCACGAAATTTTGCACCGGGTAAGAGTATAGGTCGAAAAAGATGCCTACAATTTTGAATGATGATCTGATATTCTTTACCGGGTGAAATGAACCATTACTTTTGTATGAAAAATATAAAAAAAAAAAATATTTTTGGTCTATATATATTTCGCAAAGTAGCCTACTTATGGGAAAAAAACTACTGACCTTTCCTCTGATGTAAATTGCAATGAAGTGTTCTAGATAACGGGCCTACTGCCTAATATATAATGGGTTCTGTGTAGAGAACTACATTTTTATCCCATGCTACATATTGTCTCTCCAAAAGTTTATGTAACACCACGAAATATTCGTCCTAGACCCCTTATTTAGTATGCCAAAATTCATATCTCGACGAGATAAAGCGATTTAGCGATGTGTATTCGTCCTTTAAAAATTAAAAACATGCTTAAGGACGCAATTATGGACCGATTGTAACGAATTTTTTAAGGAGGTTGGGTTCGGGCCAGAATAGAAATGATTACCTTTTTCTGCTGATGATCGTGAAATGTTCAGGGAATGAAATGGACCAAAAACAAAATTTTAACCAATTTTGTAGAGGCTCTGGAGTTCAAAATAATAACCAGCAAATTTTTAAACAAAGTTTGAGTTTATGATTAAGAAGAAGCGTACAAACCAACGTGAAGATCAGATAATACTTAGCGGGTTAAATGGACTGAAACCTTTGTGTGAAATTGTTAAAAATTTCAATAACGTAGCGGTTAAACAACAGTAGTACTACATAAGTGTCACTTTATATATATAGCGTCACTTTAATTTGTAGTTGCTTGCCCAATGCATATTCCACTACACAGTAGTCCAAAACTCTGTAAAATTAATTTTATTTAATAAGAGATCACTACAAAATCTATCCACCAGACATGGTATAATAAATGCAAAGTCCATATCACTCACCCATTCATCAATCTCTTCATAATACAGTTCATATAATCTCAACACATATAGTGTAATTTCAATGAAATAATTTCGTTCGATACTCAATAATAACACAGTTGAATAGTAAAACGTGATGTGAACAGCAAGGCCATCATTTGTGGGTGATACACTATGCTGCATCATAGTAATCAAGGTGACCTGTGACATTTTAGTTTTATCGTAATACCTTCTAATACAACAGCTTTCGCTCTCCTTCTTCTTCCCCATAGGAGATTAGTGACATTTTACATTAATTATTTGTGCATTGTATGATAGCCATGGATTGAGTGCAAACTGCAATGCCGTAGCCACGAATATCCTGCTGGTTGTGTAAACATTCACTGTGTGTGTGGTGTTTGTGTTTTAGAAACCCCATTCTGTTCATTATGGTATGAACAGAATGGGGTTCGTATTCACGTTTGCCTTTTTTCGCAGCCTCGGATATTACAGTAAGTGTAGGAATTACCACTTTATTTGTATTAATTGTTAGTAATGTAATCCTTTGTGGTTCAAGATTGAATATTGGGAAATTATAAGAATTTTTTGAAATGTCCGTTGGAATTAAATGCACCACTTAAAACCGTTTTGAGTCATGCTTCATTAACCATATTCTGTCACCGCAGCGTGATAGGAGACAAAAAAATGAGAAGACATGTGTCTCGCCGTTTTTCTTTATCTCATCAACTTTCGCGGTTACAGGTCTCCAAAGGTTTGAGGCTTTGATGTCCAAAGGGATCATGTAGTCAGGATTATATCTTCCAAGCCGTTAGAAAGTTTGAGTTAATATCAGATGAAAAGTTGTAGCTCTTCTCATAAAGAACAAAAATTGGGAACACATAAAATCCATCAAACTTCATATTCCAAATCGCAAAGGTGAAATTTCTTTCAACATTTTTTCTCGGGTTTTGGTCTACAGATATGAAAACGATCAGGTTTGAAGCAAACATCATTCTAGAACATAAGAAATCAGTATAAACTGTTCTAAAGGGTCAAAATAGCAAAAAATAAGAAAAATACATTTTTTATAATTTTTTCTGTTTCTGGTCCAGAGATACTATACCGTCCAAAACTAAAGAAAACAATCAACTACAATTATGTTGCAAATATATCAGTAAACAACTTTCTTACATTTTGTTTGTATTCTCGAATTTTGAAGAATTTGGAATATATGGACCAGAATCGATGAAAAAAATATAAATATCGAATATATTTTTTATCAAAAAATACTGAGATGCAAAATCCAAAACCAAAAAAAGCAAAAAATGGTATTTATTATGTTGTTATTTTTCTGCACTTTTCTAAATACAATCGTTGAGTAAAGAAGGGAAAGTGAGTGAATAAATCAGTGTTTGTGTTTTCTTAAGGAAATTGTGCTTTTTAGTAAATTAAATGCCCAATACATTTTATAATTGGAAATTTTATAATTGAATCGAAAAGGTGAATGGAAATATTTTATTGGACGAGGAAGAAATCGCATTTAATATTGGTAATAATATTAATACATTTTTAATACACATGCATATTTATACCCTACTCCACAATGTGGGAGGGGTATTACACTGTGACACAAAATGGAACTCAAAGTCTGGGGGTGGAAAATTTCTTTTGGAGATGAAAGCCCTTGATGAGTATTAAAAGAACCCAAAAGGACATTTTCGCCATAGGTCAAGTTTCTGAGATTTCGCGCGATGAAGTTTTTGATTTTTTCCCTATAATACTTGGGAAAAAGCTCCATATCTCTGTGTGACGTTGTTGTAGCTTCGTCTTGAGCTGACACGTCTTCAGTGAAATCGATTGGCGAATCTTTTTGTAGAACATTTCATTCTTCTAACTCAATGCCTTTCATGTCCTTTTCGTCCTTTATTTCTTGAACCATAGTGAAAGTACCACAAGATGAGATTTTTCAGCATCCAAATATTCTACAAAAATGTTGCTCAGAAAATTTTAGGTACGGTTCTCTTGGTTCAGAATTAAACTATGTTTTGTTTTTCTGTATATTCGTTATTTTTATACCCTATACCACCATGTAAGGGTATTATAAGTTTGTTTGGTAAAAATTCATGTAACACCGCGAAATATTCGTCGGAGACCCCCAATGTGGTATACCAATCTTCATATCTCGACGAGATAAAGCGATTTTGAGATGTGTGTCTGTCCGTCCGTCCGTCTGCCCATTATAAATTGTAAACACGCTCCAGGCCGCAATTATGGACCGATCGTCATGAAATTTTGTTTGGAGGTCGGGTTCAGATCAGAATAGATCCCTATTCTTATTGGTGATGATCGTGAAATATTTAGCGGGTGAAATGGACCAAAAACATAATATTTATCCAATTTTCTAGCGGCTCTGTAGGTCTCAATAATAGTCCGATCAACGAGTAATTTTAAATAAGGTAAGAGTATATCACAAAGGAGAAGCTTGCAATTTGAGATGGCGATCGGATAATATTTAGAGGGTTAAATGGACCAAAACGTTTGTGTGAAAATTGTGAAAATTTTTAATATACAGCTGTAGAATATTTGGATGCTGAAAAATCTCATCTTGTGGTACTTTCACTACGGTTCAAGAAATAAAGGACGAAAAGGATATGAAAGACATTGAGTTAGAAGAATGAAATATTCTACAAAAAGATTCGCCAATCGATTTCACTGAAGACATGTCAACTCAAGACGAATCTACAACAAAGTCACACAGAGATATGGAGCTTTTTTCCCAAGTATTATAGGGAACAAATCAAAAACTTCATCGCGCGAAATCTCGGAAACTTAACCTATGGCGAAAATTTCCTTTTGGGTTCTTAGTATACTCATCAAGGGCTTTCATCTCCAAAAGAAATTTTCCACCCCCCAAAAATGCTGCTGCACAGTGTTATAAGTTTGTTTTGCTAAAAATTCATGTAACACCGCGAAATATTCGTCGCAGACCCCTAGTGTGGTTTACCATATTTCATATCTCGAATCGCTACAGCGATGTGTGTCCGTCCGTCCGTGTATCCGTCTGTCCATTATAAATTGTAATCAAACTCCAGGCCACAATTATGGACCAATCGTCACGAAATTTGGTATGGATGTCGGTTTCACATCAGAATACATCGCTATTTTTACCCGATTTTGTAGCTGCTCTGTAGGTCGCAATAATATTCCAATCTACGGGAAATTTTAAATAAGGTTTGAGTTCATGACAAAGAAGAAGCCTGCAATTTTAGAAGATGATCAGATAATATTTTGCAGGTTAAATGGACCAAAACTTTGTGTGAAAATTGTAAAAAAATGTTAATGTACAGCCTGTATCTTTATTCTTGGAAGACCCATTTCGATCCAAAAAGGAATATTTGGAAGAGGAATCCTTGACCTCTCCATTGATGTCAATTGTGTTGACGTAGGTGGTCAAATGGCAGAGCAACAGCCTAATGTATAAAGGGATCTCACAGTGCGTAGTGTATGTCGTAGTTATATGTCGTAGAAATAAGAGTTTAGGTCAATGAAGATACGAATTATTTTGGATGATGATCGAATGGTGTTTAGCGTATGAAATTGGTCATAACTTTTGTGTGAAAAATATTAAAATTGAAGTTTTAGTCCATATTTCAATTTCTGGAGGTATATTTCTGCCAACTAGCTTATATACTCGTAGACAAAATTAACTCTTGATATTTTACTTTCTGGTTATTGTAATAATGCAGTGGTTTGATAATGGATATGCTCCCTAATATATAGGTGGTTCCTTAGTTTTTCGTTGTGTATAAAAACCTACATTTTTATTTCATTCTACAAAATGTCGCTTTAATTATAAAGAAATTGTCGCTATCATGGTGGAGAAACCACGACAGAGAAATTCCACGTTTTACATTGAAGGAAATCGAAATAATCTAGGTGATGCTAAAGGGCTTTAAATTTCTGTATAATTTTTGATTTTGCCCAAGCATAATTTTATACCTCGAAATTTTGGTGCCTTAAGTATAGCGATTCTAATATTTCGCAAAAAAAACATATTAATACATATACATATATAAAATATAATGATTAAGACTGTCACACATTGATAAAACAACTCATTCACAAATTCTTAGTTCTGAAGTTGGCAGAAAAGTTCATTCCATTTCTTATTATGTATCATGACCTACACCACAATGTGTTGAGGGCATTATGTTTCATTATGTTAGCATTTATGGTAACGAGGGTATATGAAGAAAAGACAAAATTTTTTAGTTTTCCATAAAAAAAAAAATTAAAAAATTTTTTTTAAGCTACATGAAAGATTTTTGGTACATAGATTGAGAAAAAAATCCCATTCTTAAATCTGTTCGAGATGCTAATTTTGGTTGTTGCGCGCAAAAGTTATGGCGGTTTCAATTCTGATAAAAAGAAAAAAATCTTTAAAAGACTCTAATCATTATATTGCGAAACATTGTTAAGTAAGGGCTTCCTACGTACTATATGATTACTGAGGTCCCATAACATTAGTGAAAAAGTTGTAAATTTCCGCGGAAATTAAGAAAGAATTGAAAAAAATTGTAGTCTGCAACTTGTTTTAATAAATTCAAGCTGTTTATGCATTCTAAAAATATTTAAAAAAATATGTACGTAATCTAAACATCGCAAAGATTCAAATGAAACCAAAAATATACAAATCTGTTTAGCGGTTTGCATATTATAGCAAAAACAAAAAATATATTGTGGGAATTTATAAAATTTTTGTAAGAGAAAATTTTTTTTTTTTCAAATTTATTTTGGGATGTGGTTGAAGAAAATGTAGTAAAATTAGGTCGGAGTTATTCTCCTATTTTAGTCAAATTTCACACAAAAAATCACATTTTTTATTCTAATCACTTCTCGAGTACACGCTAACATCTAAATGAAGATATGGGCAACGTTCAAATAAATTTTGGGTTCCTTTAAATGGGAGAATAGTCTTGAAATACAACTCTATATTTCGAAATGCATGAAAATCGCGAAATCCTCAAAATCAGGTGATGCGCATGCGGTTTCCCGATACAACGAATTGTTTTCTTTTCCTTTGAATACATTTAACAAGATTTATTTTGGCGGGTACGATGTAGCATCGTCTACAGTTTAGTGTGCAAAAAACTGTATAATGCTTATAATTTGCACAAAGTGCATACACTTTTTATGCGCATCCGATTTCCTATCAACCGTGAAAAAATACATCGATCTAAACATATTTCAATAAAATCCATCAAGAACCGTGGATGTAGCATCACACAGTATTTTTTGGATAAATCGGATACAGCTCCCATGCCACTAAATTTTTCAAACCGCTGTTTTCGCACAAACGCGAGTGATGATTCACTTTCTTCATTGAAATGGAAACGATCCACATAAAACGCGAATTAGTCAGCGATATTTTGAAAAACATTTTTCGCAAATTTTTCAATTTTTGCAGTAGCCATTTCCGCCGTTCTAGTAGATGGATTTTTACGATCTGTGATTCATATGATCCGGATCGTCGAAAAACTAAAATATCGCGGGGTACCAGCACACTAAAAACGATATTGTAAATACTGTACCCAAAAAATAGGTTTTTTAGAAAAAATATCACACTAAATTTTGGCCTTTGGCAGTAGATTACTCTGCTGCTGTGTGGGCTACATACTCAATATACATATCAGATTATGCGAAATCGCGAGTTCTTTAATCCTATAATTGATTTTTCGAAATATCCAGTTACATAAAAAATACAAAAAACACCTGAAATCCGGCTTCAAAATGTCAGCATCCATAAAAGGTGGATGCAGTGGAAATTTTGGAAAGTGATACATTAGAAGTGTAATCTTCATTTTGTATTCTCCTACTTTTACTTTGGACAGATGTCCGTCATTTGAATGGTTTAATCAGAAATCGAATAGCGATGTAAAAAACCTGTTTAGCTTCAACGTTTTTTACCTATGTTTTTTCCTTTACGCGGTCGTAACTACCACGTAACTTAATTTTTTTTTGTTAAATTTTTGAGCTTTGTACAAAAACATCTAAATTAATCCAGCAATAGTCATAGTTACTGGTAAACTACAATAGTTCGCGTATTATAATAGTGCAAACCTTGGCTTCATGGAAACTAAAAAATTTTGACTTTTCCTCATATACACTTTCATACGGGCAAAATGTGCCTCATCGAAATAATGTTTTTAGACCCCAAGTATGTTTGGACGAAATGTGTTTCAGACAATTTGGAGTCGATTGAGCAATGTCCGTCCGTCTGTCGGGCTGGCTGGAGCGCACGATAACTCTCAAACGGATAAACCGATTCGGTTCAAATTTTGGCTTTCGTAATATTTTACCCAAACTTAGATCAAGTTCGAAGATGGGATATATCGGTCCACTCCTTCCGGTACCTCCCTCACAAAATTTCGAAAATGTTCGGAAAATTTGTGCGTACGATAACTCTTGAAGGGAGTAACCGATTTGGTTCATACTTTGCCCATCGTGAAACGTGTACCAGACTTAAATAAGGTTTCAATCGGTATACTCCTTCGGGTACCTCCCACATAAAATTTCGGATAAGTTCAGTTTAGGCCATCTCTCGAATCGCCTTGATTTTTGTTTTAGCAACTTGTATTCACTGCCCTCTATACGACGGTACAAGTTTCATCAGGGGCAAATCCATACTTCCTGTGAGGTGGTTGAAGCGCGAGGTAACTCTCGAACGGATCTGCCGATTCCGTCCAAAATTTGGCCTTAGTAATAGTTTTGAAGATAAGCCATATCGGTCCACTCCTTCAGGTACCTCCCCCACAAAAGTTCAAAAATGTTCTGAAAAATTGTTTGTACGGTAACTCTTGAAGGGAGTGGCCGGGTTGGTCTATACTTTACTCATCCAAATATATCTAACAGATATAGATCAGGTTCAAATATGGACTATCTTTGTCCACTCCATCCGGTACCTCCCACACAAAATTTCGGATAAGTTCACCTTAAGACCTGATATTGAATCACTTTGATTTTTGTTGAAGCAACTTGCATTCGCTGCCTCAATTACGATGGTAAAAGTTTTTTTAGGGGCAAGTCCATACTTCTTGAGCAAACAGCCCGAAGAGTGTAAAAACCCCTATAGCACCATATGTTTTGGCTGGAGATCCACTTCCGCAACGGTCAATGTCGATCCATTTCTTTTAGTATCTCCTCCGCAAAACTTTTGATCTTTAATCCTAATCAAAATTTTTTTTCGGTTCAGGCGCTCTAAATACTTTCGTATTTTGGGAAAAAAAAATTTCCAATATACACATGCTGATGGTATATCTCTGTCGGCAAAGCCGACTGATACTTTCTTACTTGTTTTACCAAAAAAATAATCAGGTAACACCTCGAAATATTGTTTCCAGACACACATTTGGTGGTACCGATCTTCATATAATTTGTGTAGAATTCGCAATTTAGCTCTGGGACCTTCTAATAATGACAATGTACAAACTGCTATGTATATATGACCAGACGGCAGCAACAAGTCGCAATCATGAACATGAAATTCCGCGAGATATAGTACCCAGGTGTTGTCCGTTTATAGTCATTTCTTACTTGTTAAAGAAATATATTTCCTTCCATCCGACAAATTGTCATTATATGATGGTAAAGAAATTGTCGGAATCGTGACAGAGAAAATCCTAGATTTCCATTTATTCAATAGTAAATATTGGTCCCACCGGGCTTTATATGTTTGTCGGCCCGTATGTTCATTATAAATTGTTATGTATCTTCAGAACGCAATCAATTGCCAAAAAATTTCACATGGAATTAGGAACCTTATGACAAGGAGGAACCTTACTTTTAGATATTGCTCATGAGCTATTTAGTGAGTCAAATGGACTTTACATCTTGTGTGAAACATTTCAAACTGTATATTGTAGTTCTGTGGAACTAAATAATATAAAAGAGAAACTTTTAACCCGTCAATGTAAAGTATGTGGTCGGTCTTGTATCTATATATATAAAAATGGTGTAAAAAATGTATAGTAATTCATAAAATGAGAACGGCTAGGCCGATTTCTGTAAAATTTTTTTTGTCAGTTATTCGTATTTTCGAGGAGAAGGTCTTTACGGAAGAAAATTTTGGAAAATCTGTCTGGAAAAGTCGGAAAATGGGAAAAATCGAAAATTGAGTTTTTGTATGAAATTTTATTCCTTAATAGCGAGACGAAGTTCGCCGGGTCCGCTAGTATATATATATATATGATGTCAGTAATGTGGTCGATATGGTATAGAGTCAACATTTTCCTATATTGATCACAATTGCCACTAATATATTGTTCACATACCATCTGAAATTTAATTTAAAGTACACGTAAAGTAAATTTATTCTTATACTCCAAAATATCGTGCAAAAGTAGTGGAGTAGGGTATCAGATAGTCGGCCCCGTCCCACTATAGTCTTTTCTTACTTGTTTTGAAATATGGATGTAAATATTTATTACATTATATAATCATTTGATTTCAGATGCCGATTTTCCGTCGATGATTTCAGTTTTGACGAGAATGTGTTTTATTTTACAACTAACGAGAATCATCAAACGATGTTTCCATATTTACAGTGTTTTATTTATAATTAATAGTTTTTATTTGTTTTTCTTTCTAAAATTGTAACACTTTTTATTTTATTTGCAATTTTTATGTATCTATGTGTCTGTTGTTGCTTTCGTGTTTGGTATATCTATGCATTTCAATAAAAAAACCACCACCACCGCTTATAAATGTGTGTATGTCGGAGTAAGACAATGGGTCTCTCGTGAGCGTAAATTTACTCTTCACAGGTTGTAAATTTACGCTCACGGGAAACCCATTGCCTTACTCTGGTGTATGTGTTTTTGTGGATTTTGGGTTGGTATTTATATTTCATCTAAACAAATATTTGTTTGCACCCAAACATATATTTGTTTGCAGGACCCAAACATGGACTATATCTGTCTACGTTTTTGTTTACACTTTCCACCTAAAATTTGTCGGTGTAGGCTCATATATTAGTCACATTGTTCAATCTAAGTGACTAAAATTTGGTATTAAGTCTTCGTTGGAGTTACAAAACTTTCCTCCAGAAATATTTCGGTACATGTCAACGATCTACACAGCCTCCATAGAACGGTATTGCCGATTTTTTTGGTATTGTCCACATATAAGGGTAGCCCAATTTAAAATTGTTGTAACATTTTTCTACAGAATTGGTTGTTAAATGGAATTTTGTGTTCCGGGAGTATAGAAACATTACTCGCAAAAGGGCTATACATATATTTATATCCAGGATTAAGTCTAGCCCGTGTAGTCCAATTTCATGTATTTCGAGGTCTTTTTGTAAAAGGTAATTTCAGAAAATTGTAAATATTGGATGATGTTTTGGATATAACATCGATAGGGCCCAATATGAGCTCGTTAAGGGAATTATTATCAGATAAAATATTCTTGCAGGGCAAGGAATGGGAGGAAGAGTTTAGTAAATGCATTCATAAACGAAAGGAAACGAATTGTTCCTTTTTACTTCAATACAGTTCGTGGTGGAGGATATAAAAAGTTCCGCACAGCCGTTCGGCACACCACAATCTGCAAAGGGTATTATAAGATCGTTTTTCCTAAAATATTCGTCGTAGATTCCCACGTGACATACCAAAATGTATATCTCGACGAGATTAAACGTTTATGAGATGTATATCCGTCCGTCCATCCATTAAAATTGCATTGCATTGAATCACATTTAAGTGCATCGTCAGTACAACTCAAATAAAAAATGGAAAAGTGGGATGTACGCCAACCATCAGTAGCCTTCTTCCTCTGTGAGACCCCCATCAACACCCAAAATTTCGTGAGGATCCGATCGAAATTCCGACCTATAGTGTGATTGCACAAAAAATGAAAAAAAGCGATGCATTAACGACTGTTGCGATATCTCTGTTGTTTGACCACCTATGACAACCTACTTCACATCGTTGTAAAGGTGATAATTTCTACTTTCCTCTTCTTGCCAGGTTTTGCTTTCGATATACCTCTTACAGAAGCGGAGATATTCGCTTTGAAATAAAACGTTGACTTTTTCTCCAAATAAGTTTTTTTTCACATTCCGACCCTTGATTATTTTCCGACCATTCGCAAAATCAATAGTTTTTTTCCTCTGTGGGACCCCCATTAACCCCCAAAATTTCGTGACGATCCGAACAAAATTGTGACCTGTAGCGTGATTACAAGGTTTAGATGGACAGACGGACGGACGGAAGGACACACATAGCCAGATCGACTCAGCTCGTCGAGACATTCATTTTGGTACATATATCTATGGGTCTACGACCACTATTTCGATGCGTTACAAACTTTTTGGCCAAAACCAACTTATAATACCCTCCCCACATTGTGGTGTAGGGTATAAACATCTAGAACGTGAGCGAGTATCTGCTATAGATGTTCTAACCGCATGAACTGGTGTATAAAACAGTTTGACTTTTGTTACTATGTATGTTGTGGCATGTTGATTTTGCTCCGTATGCCAACACCATCATCGTGGTCGTATTTGTAGTAGTTGTTGACATCAACACCAGCAGTCATTCGACCATAAACATTACTACTCAAATAATCTCAAACCTTTTTACATTTTAGACCAGACTTTGTAGGATGAATTTTGCGTTGTTTATGTTTTTGTAAATGTACTTATTTGTATTTAATGTCATCCATCTGTTCTTGAACTCGTAGAAAAAGGACGATTGGAGATTGGGTGAATTTGGCTTCAATTTAGATTGTGAATGTACCAATTAAATTTAAGAAACAGAATATGGAAAAGTTATGAAACTCTGTACACTCAAATGTAATTTTGTTGGACCTACACACCACCATATTCTGACAAATTACGGAAACGAAACTCGAAAACCAACTGTTTACCTCTCCTTTGATGCAAAATATATCAATGTAGGGGTTAAAATACGAAACTACTGTCTAACATATAAGTGGGTTGCTTTATCGTTTTGGTTTGTTTGTAAAGAACACATTAACCTTCCATGCTACAAAAAGTCGGAATCATGATGAAAAGGTTTTCGAATCATGAAAAAGGAATTCCAAGGATTTTTTTAATTTGTTGATGCAAATTAAAAGGCCGTACGGGGTCTTGAAGTAAGAAGTAATGTAATACCTCGAAATATGGTAGTTTAAAAATCGCTTAGAAGCTATTTCTAAATATCCTTTGAAATTTTTTGCTTTTTAATAGGAAAAGGTCTGGCTGTCCATTATAAAATAAGAAAAAATACACCTAACTTTTCCAGTATAGTCCGGTCAAAATAGACATGCGTATAAGCGGGAAATAGCAAAAATTCCCACAAAGCTGAATTTTGGTGGAGAGCTAGGGTTGCCCATTAGAAGCAACGTCCTAAAAGTCCCCATCGATCCCATCTGTGCAAAACAAGTTATTCGGGGTCAATGGTCATTTTTGGAGGCATTATTAAGTTTTTTATTTTTCTCAAAAACGGTAAGACTTAGCAAGAGCCGGCTAAAGTAAAAGTTGTAGATTCAATAATTGTCTACAAGAGTGTTGTGATTCTTAAAAAAGACTTACCATTTTCGAGATATCGCGATCTAAAAAATTAGCCGCGTAAGTACATTGTGAGGCGAACCGGTTAAAGTAACAACACTATGTGTTAGATACTTCCATAAGCTTTCAAACGATATCCACTTTGCAGTAATCGGTTCAGTAGAACCGGGTCTAACCCGGTTTTTAAATTTGGCCTTTCTGGTCGAATAACCGGCGAACCGGATCCGCAACCGTTGAAAATTATACATTTCCGTAATCAGCGCAACAATCCCTACCTTCGGACAAAACTTGAAAAAATTCAGAGAGTTTTCGTTGGGGTCGTTCCCGTTGGGCTTTCGATTATACATGTGGGTTAAATGGGCTATTTTTGCATAAAATGACTCTAACATTGAATAACTCTACTAAACACGCTCCGATTTTGTTGGAATATTTTTTAGAAGATAGCTATAATTTCGCCCTTCAAGAAAATATATACTTTTTGGGGGACAGACCCGGTTGCTTCGCTTATTTTAGCCGGTTCGTCTGAATATGTGCATATTTCCCTTATAAGTGCATAAAAATCATGTGTTTTTTAAAACAGCTATATCTCAAGAATGGTTCCTTCTAGGAAAAAAAATTATAAAGGTCAAACTTGTAGATAATTTTTCTGTCTACAATATTTACTTTAGTCCCTTTTTGATTAGATCAACCGTTTTCAAAAAATAAATCCGAAAACCTAAAAACCCTTAAAATTTGACCTTTGACCCCGAATAATTTTTTTTGAACACATGGGATTGATGGGGACTTTTAGGACATTGCTTCTAATGGCAAACCCTAGCTCTCCACCAAAATTCAGCTCTGTGGTAATTTTTGCTATTTCAATGTCTATTTTGACCGGACTAGTAATCATGGTTATCAACTTATGTATGTATTATTGCACGGCAAAAATACGGTCGGCCCCTCCGACTACGGCGCTTTCTTACTTGTTTTTGTTTACGACGATTATGTTCCTTTATTTTATTTCCATGTTTATCTATTAAGAAATGTATATGCATTCAGCCTTGACCTATGCGGTCATAAAATGATTTTTTTCCTCCAAATTAAACACAACGTTCTTGTTATTTCATTCCATTGCTAAGTATATTTTCGAAGTAAAATGTCATGTAATTTTATTATATTTTTAATTTTAATAAGATTGTCCCCAAGGAATATGACTTTACAATTAGGGCATTCATTGTCGCAATGCGCCAAAATTAATGTTACGTTTTCATAGTTTCTTGTTGAATATTTGCCAATGGTAGGTTGAGGTCTTTTATTTTGTGAGCTATGAAATATGACTTAAAGTCAAACAATGTGCCTAGGCAATGTAGAAATTATAAATTAAATGTTATTCAAAATTATTGTTTTGAACATAACCAGATGTGTTTATGTAAAACAGCCACGTGTGGCATAGCCTGTAAACTTTATTGTTTACAGGAAATTTTAAATATTCGAGAAAGCAGTAGGATTAATGACAGAAAGTGAAGAAATTTACCTCTAGTTATTGTTATGAACAGAGAAATATTTTAATTGCCAGCTATAGACACGGGTTCTTAAAAAAATAATATATTAATTTATTATTCTCTTTACTGTAAAGTAAAAATCATTTGTTGTAAAAATTGTTCGCTAAGGATTTGCCGTCTGCTTCGTTAAGTGCTAAAAAATTTATCTCTCAAGTCTTTGTAGAAATTGTAATTTTTGAAAGTAAAATAGTCTTCTGACTATTGTAATAACTTGATCGTCGTAGAAAACTAATTTTTCTTTTGTATATACGAACACATATTTTTTTCTCCTTACAACGCCCATCACAACGAATATAAGCATTACATTACAATGAAACTGTATAAACATTATGGCTCCTTCTTCTTTTTTTTCACAATTACAAATTAATGTCTTTAAAAGTTTTATTATTTAATGGCCGGAAGATTATACAGCTGGCCTATTAATATTCATTTTTAATAAAAAATAATAACGCTTGCAAACGAATAGCATCCATTAATGCTATAAAAAGACAACCAGTAGATGGTTAAGAATTTTTACAGTTGACACGTGCTGATGTAAACTTGTAAAGTAAATATTACATTTGTTATTGTTGTTATGCTGTGTATTGGTCTGTTCCAGAACTGCAAGAATCTGCTAATTTTTACTATTTTTGCGATAACGTGAAGGAAAATTTGTTGTAGTAAAAATTGGTAGATTATTATTAGATTAGCACGTTCTGGAACAGGAATTATGTTTATGTACAGAATGAACGTTATGTTCGACTCATTTCCGTGAAAGCAATTATAGAAATAAGCTTTTCATTTGTTGGCATTTTCAGGGAAGAAATTTTACATGTAAATATTTACATTAAATTGATAGCAAATTATCATGATTATTGAGAGAGGAATTTTCACTTCTAGGATTCTATGTATAAATAATGTCAAAAAACTAGGAGATAATTGAACCTTTTTTATCATTCCACTATTGAATGACTTATTGGATTTAAAAAGAATTTGAGAGGAATTCAGAAGCTGCCCTGTAGGAAGTGTGGGGTCATGTGTTGACATGTCGTCACATTGTCTACTAATATGGTGACAAAGTCAACACTTTGTCAGCAGGTTGTCAACTATTAATACCTTTACCTTAATAAGAAGAAGCATTGTGTATATATTGACAGATGATAGCCCAACGAAGCATGTTTTTTTAATTTTCTTAATCGTTTGGCGTAAAATAATTTTTGTGGTTGGTGGAAAAAAGTGTTTTTGTAAAAATCAATAAAATATCGTGAAAACTTAAAGCATATAATTTCAAAAACAAGTATGAGCAAAAGAAAATATAAAAGACAAGTAAAAAATAAACAATTCTATAGCAAAGTAAGAATTCTGAGGCGACTATCATTTGTGGTGAAATTTCGACAATTAAACATTATGTGGAACCTTTAGAGAAGATTGTGAAGCCTGATGTATATATTGTCCCGTCTCGCTGGAAATGCTGAATGCAGCTAAACATAATAAAGAATTACAATGTTGTAGAATTATTTGGCAAAAATCGATTGTGGGATTATTCCAATGTTATACAGCTGTAATAGGCAAGCAAATTTAAGGACATATTTTTTATTTATGTTTATTTATACATGTTTATTCTTTTCAATTCCTAGATGTTATATCAACATTCAGCGAATCGCCTGATAAAACGTTAAGTGCAACAGAAGAAGAACTATTTTAAGCAGACAAGTCATTGGTGCGACTTGGCCAAGAAAATAAAACGAAAACGTTATTATTTATGTGCTAAAATGTTTAAGCAGCTTGAAAACATTGTCTTTATTTCTTATGTGGAATCTTTGGCTTAGTTATTTAAAAAGATAAAAATACTGTAATACGCAATTTGTACATTTTTAGCATTTTCAATATTATTTGTTTTATTCTTTAATGAAATATAGTATTTAAACAAATGTGTAGCTTCATCTTCTTATTAAACGTACTATATAGCTGTTTTATATATGAAAAGTTCCAAATAAGCTAAAAAAATAGTATTGAAAATCTGGTACTATTGACTCACTACCTCCAATGTCTATACTGACTCACTACCTCCATTGTCTATACTGACTCACTACCTCCAATGTCAACACATGGTTCCTCAGGAACTACTGACTTACTATTGACATACTAGTTCCATTGTCAGTACTGACTTTCGAATGACACGTTCATACAAAATGTCTATAGGAAATTACATTAGTTGTCTACAGTTTGTCAGTTGTACTGTTGTTAATGTCAGTAGTAAGTCAGTATAGATTCACTATTGACATTTCCTACAGGGTGGTCTACGTTAAGACTCTGAAAAATTTTAAATTATTCTAAACTGCCATACAAGATATTTCCCAAAAAATTACATCCAATGTGACAGAACAAAGACTTACATAATCTCGAACGCAAGGTCGAATATTTTAAAAGTATCACGTGACGCGTACCAACTCTGAATTGGAAACTCAAGACAATGTCAACACACTTAGCTTACGCTGGTGGGAGGTAATACGACCAGTTGGTTAGAAAGTAATGCCAGGTTTTGCAGACAATTAATAGATTTAAGTGATGTTTGAAGGTGATACCAAAATTGAAGGAGATTTTTAAAAATTTCCACCAATGTGCAGTGCTTAGCAAGTCCGCTTGTGCAATGCATTGGTTTGAGTCTCTGTAAAATTGTGTCACATATTTTCTACGTGTTTATGTCATGCAAAACTTATATACAGCGGAGTCGTCCTATGTTGGATATGCGGCACGGTGGTCGATATCAAAGACCTAGCGGTGGTAGAATAAAAATTTGAAAATAATTTGGATAATCGTATGTTTGAAGTTGTCTTTCTATATAAAGGAGCTCCGTGTTCATTGACAAGATCGAAATGTACCAAAAGATACTGAACGTTGTACCATTCTATTTAGCAAATGGCTTCTTGGCGTGATACCAGTAAGAATAAAAACTATTTGGTGTATGTCATTTTATGTAGATTTTTTTTTTCAATTCGTTTTTGAAAATTGGACGAGTTTCAAGGAAACGAGACTTGCCTTTATGACGTGTGTTATTTACGAAACCGAAAAACAAGTGAAGTTGCAGATGAGCATACAATCGTTACAATCGTTCCATAATTGCGGCCTTAAGCTTGTTTACAATTTTTAATGGTAGGACACACATCGCTAAATCGCTTTATCTCGTCGAGATATGAATTTTGGCATACTAAATAAAGGGTCTAGGACGAATATTTCGTGGTGTTACATAAACTTTTGGAGAGACAATATGTAGCATGGGATAAAAATGAGGTTCTCTACACAGAACCCATTATATATTAGGCAGTAGGCCCGTTATCTACCAAACACTTTATTGCAATTTACATCACAGGAATGGTCAGTAGTTTTTTTCAATATGTAGGCTACTTTGCGAAATATATATGTCCTCAAGGAATTAAAATATCGACCAAAAATAAAATTTTTATATTTTTCATACAAATTAATGGTCCATTTCACCCGCTAAAGAATATCAGATCATCATTCAAAATTGTAGGCATCTTTTTCGACCTATACTCTTACCCTGTGCAAAATTTCGTGACTATTGATGTATAATTGCGACTTCTAGCGAGTTTATTATTACACTACAAAAAAAAATAACGGAATATATTAGGCTGTAACTCTGTTATCTGATCATGCCCACCAACATAATTGGCATCAATTGAAAGGTCAAGCGTTTCACTTTCAAGTATATCTCACTTGTCTGCAATGTCACTTCCAGGAATTAAGATATAAGCTGTATATTAAAAATTTTCACAATTTTCACACAAAAGTTTTGGTCCATTTAACCTTCTAAATATTATCCGATCGCCATCTCAAATTGCAAGCTTCTCCTTTGTGATATACTCTTACCTTATTTAAAATTACGCGTTGATCGAACTATAATTGAGACCTACAGAGCCACTAGAAAATTGGAAAAATATTATGTTTTTGGTCCATTTCACCCGCTAAATATTTCACGATCATCACCAATAAGAATAGGGATCTATTCTGATCTGAACCCGACCTCCATACAAAATTTCGCGACGATCGGTCCACAATTGCGGCCTGGAGCGTGTTTACAATTTATAATGGACAGACGGACGGACGGACGGACGGACTGACGGACGGACACACATCTCAAAATCGCTTTATCTCGTCGAGATATGAAGATTGGTATACCACATTGGGGGTCTCCGACGAATATTTCGCGGTGTTACATGAATTTTTACCAAAACAAACTTATAATACCCTTTTCCACATTGTGGTATGGGGTATAAAAAGCGTAAAATCTCCTACCTTGGACACATACTAAGGAATAACAAATGCAAGATTTTACAAAAAATCCTTAAACCTGGCTCAAAAATATCCAGACATGGGCTTGCTATAAGGATGAATGCATTCTTTGACAAGCCATTAAGAACAGGGAGCTGAACATCATTGTGTAACAAAAAATAATTATAAATATATATTTAATATCACAAATATCCGAATAACGGATAAGTAAATAAAAAAAGAAGAATTGTAATGCTGCCAAGGGGGAAAACAATGTATCGAACGTAACCAATATATCGAACTTCTACAAGGCTAATACTAGTAAATTGAAACAACTCTGCGTTGTTTAGACATTTATACAGGAAGGGTATGAAAAGTATTAACTGGTACTGAATCCTGTACAATTATATTTAAGTCAGAATTTTGAAATTTAAATGTCGACGGACCCAGAATTTTGAGCGTCGGATTGTTAGTTACTGTCTGCGTTTAGCGATGATATAAAACTGCATTTTTGGAAATTCGAACATCATATTTAGTGAACGGGTAAATCTGGAATACTAAAATTTAAGTTGAACGAAAAGTACTAAAATGTACTAAATGCTGAGTCACATAAAAAGTAAAGCTAGAATTCCGAAATTTGAGTCACTATCGATGTGTAGAGCTACACTGTAGCTAGTCATATTTTTAGCAGTTATAATGTGCTAATGTTTGCTTTCGCTAGTATGGTGTCGTATACTTTGCACATAGTATGTACATAGTAAACCATATTATGTATACGCACCCGAATACTCCACTTTGTTCAATAAATATTAACGATTCGAATTCTTTAGAAATTGTACCATTTATAGCAATAATAACACTGTACAACACAAAAAATAATTACAAGATAATTCGGTCAGATTATGAAAGAGGACCGAAAAAAAGAAGAAACGTGTATCGGCGTTTTGAAAGATTACGTCGGGAAGTAACCTAAATAGGCGTGGCAATTTCCGCCCATTTCTACAGGTTTTGAAATATTCGACATCAGATTCCTTGGAGTCCTTGCATTTTAGGAATAATGTGTCTGTGGCACTATTACTAACAACAATGTGGGGTATCTTTTTATGAAGAAAATTAACCCTCATGCGAGTTACTAAAGGGGTCTTTTTGGCCACTTTTTTCAAAAACGTTTTAAAAACTCCTTTGAAATGTGATCGTAACCGATGAAAATATTCCACAAAATTATTTATCATAAAATTTTACTATAGTTCCTCTGCCAAAAGTAAAATCACGTTTTAGGGTTAATGTTGTACTTTATCTGAGGTTATTATGTTTTGTCCCACAAAACTTCATTCTAGATAGAAGACGTCAAAGACAAAAATAATCTCCATCGAATTTCAATATAAGTCGCTGAATACATGAAATATGTATTTATACCCTATACCACAATGTTGATCGGACTATTATTGAGACCTACAGAGCCGCTAGAAAATTGGATAAATATTTTGTTTTTGGTCCGTTTCACCCGCTAAATATTTCACGATCATCACCAATAGGAATAGGGATCTATTCTGATCTGAACCCGACCTCGTGACGATCGGTCCATAATTGCGGCCTGGAGCGTGCTTACAATTTATGCGTCATAAAATTTGGGGAAGAGTTCTTTGCTTCAATGCAAAGAACTAAGAGAACTGATGAGTCCAAGTGGCGTTGGACGAAACTAGTATTCTCTGCCCTTCCCTAAAGCAAATCAATTTTAACTACACCCACTTTAAAAACTTGTTGTTTTTAAAATTTGAAAACAACAAATATGTGATTAAGTCTCTTCAAAAGTTTATGTAACACCACGAAATATTCGCCCTAGACCCCTTATTCGGTATGCCAAAATTCATATCTCGACGAGATAAAGCGATTTAGCGATGTGTAAAATTGTAAACAAACTTAAGGCCGCAATTATGGACCGACTGTAACGAATTTTTAAGGAGGTTGGGTTCGGGCCAGAATAGAAATGATTAGTTTTTGGTGATGATCGTGAAATGTTCAGGGGATGAAATGGACCAAAAACAACATTTTAACCAATTTTGTAGCGGCTCTGTAGGTCAAAATAATAACAAAGTTTGAGTTTATGATGAAGAAGAAGCATACAAACCAACGTGAGGATCAGATAATACTTAGCGGGTTAAATGGACTGAAACTTTTGTGTGAAATTGGTGAAAATTTCAATAACGTAGCGGTTAAACAACGGAAGTAGTAGTACTACATAAGTGGGTTTCATTACATTTTACGTGAACTAAATTTTCCTTTCCTGCTACAAAAATGTCTTTGTCATGCTAGATAACTTTTTGGTTTCGGTCATAAGTATTATACATTACATCTCCGATATTTGATAATTAAATGTTCACAATCATTGAAAAGAAGTTCCGTGGAGAGCGATTGTCCAGGGATAGTGGTATAGGGTATCCCATGGTCGGCTCAGTCCGACTATAGACTTTTCTTACTTGTTTTAATATATATCAAGAAAATATATACATCAAGTTTGCCAACAAAACACCCAAATATTTTTGAATAAATTTGTTTTGTTCTTTTTTCGAGTTAATGCATGAAAGCAACATGAAATTTAGTTCTTGACGAAAGGTGTTAAAAAAAGAAGTATTCTAGACAAAATTTTGTTGTAAGTCCTAGAACAAACTAGATATCTTAGTAAAATAATTTGTAAAGAAAATTACGTTACAAAATTAGATATTATAGGTAGAAATTATTTGTTAAACTTTTAGACTCCTAATTAAATTTTTTTTTCCATACTGAGTCAAAATCTCCTAAAATACCTCACTTTTTGGGGGTTATGTCAGAAGAAGAAATATTCCAAATTAAATTTCATTATGAGTCTCTGAACAAACGAAATTTGTAACTATAATATTTAATATCTCCAGAAGCTTTCGCTTTTTATATATGATTTAGGACCATATTCTACCGTTTTTATTCACATTTTCGTTATTTTAATAATACATTAATAATATATTTTATTGATGTTTTTTGATAATAAATTCGCTTAAATTATTATGTGTGCTCGATCCAAACTGTTTTTGAAATACCTATGGTGAATATATATAGGAAAAATATTGATAACTCAGGACTTTGAAAAATTACGTATTTTAGTAATATAAACTAAATTAACGTCATCAGGATAAGTCATAGTTTCCTGATATTGTATGTGAGAATGCTTGGATAGTCTACGGCTATTGTCCAGTGAATATATCCCCAGCAGAATAAATTGGAAGTAGTGCAATGTGGACTAGTTCTTTCACGGCATGTTTTGATGCAGTTCAAACGGAATCGTGAAAAAGGCACTCCAGTCCTCACATTTTAACCGCATTTGGATGCAATCCAAAGAATCACATCCAATTGTCACATTTTAACAAGATCCGGATGCAGTTCAACGGAGTCGTGAAAAAGGCACTCCAATTCCTCACAATTTAACAGCATCCGGATGCAGTCCAAACGGAGTCGTGAAAAAGGCACTCCGTTCGCTATATTTTATTAGCAGTTGTTAGAGATCCCAACACGTTCATAAATCAGTGTATACATCTCTACGTGTTAAAATGTCCAAAAACTCACGAGAAGAAAATTTCCCAATGGAGTGCTGTTGGAGTACATGTCGAAATCTTAACTGGTGATGGCAAGACAATATCAAACCCAAATAGCAGATGAAGCATAAACAATTCAGCTTGGATTAAATAGAGAGTGAAGGAAACACGCATGTTTACGATTGAATTCAATGGAGAATTTTCATAATTTGTGTTAATGTAATAAAGTTCTTAATATTTTTGTTCTCCACAAATAATAAATGCATTTTATTTGTTCTAGGATATTTTGTAATGGCTTGAACAAAAACACGTGCTTTGGACTGCATCCTATTCTACCCCAAAGGGTTAGTTAAAATGCAATGCCAAAGAGTCAGTTAAAATGCAGTGCCAAAGGGTCAGTTAAAATGCAGTGCCAGAGGGTCAGTTAAAATGCAGTGCCAACGGGTCAGTTAAAATGCAGTGCAATGGAGTGCCTCTTTCAGTAGTCACGCTCTTGTAAAAATCATGAGTGAAAATGCATAATTTGATGCACTTCCACATCACTTGTACATATCATTTAACTGCCTCTTTGGAGGCAAACTTTTTGCTGGGTCTGACATACGAGTCCTAACATCCATGGTTTTGGCATGGTTCTAAATACTCTAATGATGGCAGCTACTCCTGCTCTGATGAAATTGACCGAATTTACGGATACAAATAGTGTTTAAACTTATATTTGAATCTCTATTTTGCGTTATAATTTCAGCGATTTTTACAAGTAATCAAAAAGAGTTATAAAATTCTGCACCTAAAACAGTATTTTGAGAGTACACGCCATCTCTTGCAGAGTAAGCTGGAAGGGGTAAGGGGGAACAGTTCACTCCTTGAACTAATATCAAATATCGTCAATTTTAATCACTCTAAGCTTGATAGCTCACAACTTACAGTTCAAAACTTAAATTTTTCAGAGCAAATGCGAAAGTCATGATGGAGCCGCCATAATTCACAGTGTAGGAATGGCTTATGCGTAAAATCTACGACTCTAGTATACAGTACGCTTCCAAAAATTATCTTGTTGAAAGAATAATGCAAGTCTTGTTAGGCATTACACTTGGTTACGACAAGGTTAAAATCACATATTATTCCTTTTTGAAACCAGCGTCTAAACTTGAACTTTGTTAACAATGGCTGAAATGGATGATCATCACTTTGAAACCGGCGATTCTAGTGCTTCTCAAACTTTCCCTATGCAATGTTGCGCATATCGTAAAAGCGGTTTTAGTAATGCTCAAGAGCAGGCCCTGTAAAATTGTTGAAATGTCTACTTCCAAAACAGGCAAACACGGTCACGCTAAAGTCCATATGGTCGGCATTGATATCTTTACAAATAAGAAATATGAAGATATCTGTCCATCCACTCACAACATGGATGTACCTCATGTTAAGAGAGAAGATTCCCAATTGACCGATATCAGTGATGATGGATACTTGACTTTGATGTCTGACAATGGTGAAATCAGAGAAGATCCTAAATTGCCAGAAGGTGATTTGGGTAACTCCTTGAGAACCGATTTTGATAACGGCAAAGATCTTTTGTGTACTGTCCTCAAGTCTTGTGGCGAAGAATGTGTTATTGCTATTAAGACTAATACCGCTCTTGACAAGTAGAGATAGGGCATTTTGTGTGTAGTGAGTTCTTTTTATTTTTGTTTTTAAGATAATACGTACCAGACGTACTTGAAAAGTACAAGGCCGATATTACTGCAATACAGGAAATACGATGGATTGGGAAAGGCGTCACAACAACACCTAAAGGTGACGCACTGTATTATAGCTGCCATGACGTAAAGCATGAGTTTGGTTGCGGATTCGTAGTTAGTCGGAGACTAAAACATCTGGTATCCAGCTTCACCCCAGTGAATGAAAGACTTGCTGCAATTCGAATAAAAGCTAAATTCTTCAACATCAGCTTTATCTGCGCTCATGCTCCCACTGAAGAAAAGGACGAACAGACCAAAGATATATTTTACGAGCGCTTAGAAGAAACATATGACCGTTGCCCTGCCCATGACATTAAAATCATTCTAGGCGATTTTAATGCCAAAATTGGAAAGGAGAATATCTTTGGCCCAACAGTCGGGAAATTCAGTCTCCACAGTGAAACATCTGACAATGGTATGAGGCTGATAGACTTTGCAGCTGCAAAAAACATGGTAGTTAGCAGTACCAGATTTAATCATCTCGATATTCATAAGGGCACCTGGCTGTCTCCAGATCAAAGAACAAGTAATCAAATTGATCATGTTGTAATAGATGGAAGACATTCATCAAGCGTGTTGGATGTACGATCGTTCCGAGGCGCAAACAATTGATTCGGACCACTACCTTGTTGCAGCAAAGGTACGTACCCGTCTAAACGTTGCAAATAAAGCACGAACAGACTCAACGCGGAAGTTGGACATCGATAGGCTGCAAACACAACAGATAGCCACAGCATATTCCACTCAACTAGCCCAATTACTTAACGCGAGCACTCCTTGTCCCGATAACATAACAACACAATGGCAACATATTGCCCACTCCATGCAAACAGCCGCAAAATCCATACTTGGATTCCAGAGACCTCCACAAAGGAATTCATGGTATGACCAGGAGTGTCGTGCTGCTACCGAAGAGAAAAATGTGGCATATAGAGCTACTTTGCAATCAGTAGCAACGCGTAGCGCGCGAGAGAGATATCGGGAGAAAAGGAGAGAAGAGAAACGTCTTTTCCGCAAGAAAAAGAGAGAAATGGAAAAGCGGGAGTGTGAAAAAATCGAGATGTACAGGAGCCAGAATGAAGTCCGAAAATTCTACCAAAGAGTGAAACATCAAACAGATGGCTTTGGTACAGGCACATCCTCCTGTAGAGACCAGCAAGGTAATCTGGTAACAGATACAGATAGCGTGCTCAGGATATGGAAGGAACATTTCTCCAATCTGCTGGTATCCAAAAGTAGCGAAGACGATGATACCACAGATCCAATCCTAGAAGATGGTATAGAATGTATACCGCCCGGCCAAGATGAGGTTAAAACAGCAATCAACCGGCTGAAGAATAATAAAGCAGCAGGAGCGGATGGCTTACCAGCCGAGCTGTTTAAAACCGGAGGCGACGCGCTGATAAGGTGTATGCATCAGCTAGTTAGCACCATCTGGCAGGAAGAACGCGTACCCGAAGATTGGAACCTGAGCATCCTATGTCCCGTCCACAAGAAAGGAGATAAGACTGTATGCTCAAACTATAGGGGCATAAGTCTTCTCCCTATTGCCTATAAGATAGTGTCAGGGATATTGTGCGAACGACTAAAGCCAATGGTCAACGAAATAATTGGACCATATCAATGTGGCTTTAGACCTGGCAAGTCGACCATTGACCAGATATTTACCCTGCGGCAAATCCTAGAGAAGACCCAAGAGATGCAGATCGACATATTTCACCTTTTTGTCGATTATAAAGCAGCATTCGACAGTCCCCTCCGATCAAAGGTATTCCACGCAATGTCTGAATTTGTATCCCCGCAAAGCTCATCCGGCTTTGTAAGATGACTTTAACTGATACTAGGTCCTCAGTTAAAATTGGAAAGAACCTCTCCGAAGAATTTTTGTACCAAAAGAGGTTTCAGACAAGGAGACAGCCTTTCGTGTGATCTATTCAACATTTTGCTGGAAAAGGTAATACGAGATGCAAATGTCAAAAGAAATGGCACAATTTACACCAATAGCCACATGTTACTTGCCTATGCTGATGACATAGACATCATGGAACGATCAGTGAAGGAAGTAACTGATACCTTTAGGAAGGTCGAAGCAGAATCTGCGAAAGTGGGTCTGGCGGTAAACGGCGAAAAGACCAAATTGATAGTGTCGACGCGCAAAGCGTCCATAGAGCTCGGACCAACTGTGGAAGTTGGTACCTACAATTTTGAGGTAGTTAAAGACTTCGTCTATTTCGGCACTGCTATAAACACAACAAACAACATAAGTTGTGAAATAAGAAGAAGAATTGTATTGGCCAACAGATGCTACTATGGTCTAAGTAAGCAATTTAAAAACAAAGCCACATCTCGTCAAACAAAAATAACACTATACAAAACGCTGATACTACCCGTGCTAATGTATGGCTCCGAAGCATGGGTACTTGCGCAAGCAGATAAGGCAGTGCTTGGTGTGTTTGAGAGGAAAATTCTGCAAAAGATCTACGGGCCGATTTGCGTTGACGGTGAATATCGACGTCGTATGAACCACGAGCTATATAAGCTATACAAAGACATGAATATAGTTAAACGTATCGAGATGCAACGATTGCGTTGGCTAGGCCATATCATGAGAATGAGCGATGATGAACCCGCTAAAAAGGCGTATGAATACATGCCCCATGGCGGTGCACGCAGAATCGGCAGGCCTAAGCTTCGATGGAGCAAACAAGTGGATGAAGAAATGGAAAGGCGCGGCATTCGAAAAAGTCAAGCGAAAAACAGAGAGGAATGGAGATCTTTTCTTAGTTCGGTCTATGGAACAAATGTTCTGTAATGGGCCAACTAAGTAAGTAAGTAAGTACGTACCAACCAACAGCTACAACAAGAAATAAATTTTTTTTATAAAAAATAAGAATAAGGTAGGACTTGTATAATTCTAGTGGCTGCAAATTTCCTTTGCATTTAAAAATGAGAGAGAGAAAAAAAAAAAAACAAAATATGAAATACATACAATTTATACTATGATTATACAACATTTTATACTATGATTATTACATATATATGTATTCTAATCTCTTTATTAATTTGAGGACAACAAGATTATTGTTCATCTCTTTTGTTACCTTCCCCAAAAATCTAGCAAGAAAAGAATATATGTCGAATTTTTAAAAAATATATTTCGCAGAAGTTATGTGCTTGCTGCGGATGTAGGGGGTTATTCTTAACCAGGAGGGATATACTTATATTGAATATTACTTCGTTTTCAATATAGAGTGAATATGCATCGATATTCTTTTAAAATCTGTGTACACCAAGTTTTAAGGGGGGGTTCTATTCAAATGAGCCAAACTTCCTCAATCGTACAATCCCACCGTAATCTTACTTCCAAATTTCAGGATTTCAGTTTTATCCGTTCACCCAAATTTAAATTGTACCAAATTTAGTACAATTAAGTACGTTTCGTACCCATAAATACGAATTTCAATCCTACAATCCAATAGTTTTCTTAATTCCATATTTCAGGATTCCAGCCTTATCCGTTTGCCTAAAACCAAATTGTACCAAATTTAGTACCATTTAGTACTTTTCGTACTCCTAAGAACGAACTTCTAAAACCATTCACTGCTACCATGATTTTCAAACTTCTAGCCATACCCGTTCAAAATATGCAATTGGTACCAAATTTTGTATCTTTTAGTACATTTAGTACACTTATAGTTCGAATTTCCAAAAACCCTTTCGTACGTCTTTCTAACTCTCCAGCTGTGATCCTTATTCCAAATTTAACAGTTCTATACTCTTCCCGTTTGCAGTGTACAAAGGGTACATTTTTTGGTACATTATAACGAGTAGTTTTACCGAAGGCTGAGGTTAGCTCAGCAGTTTCCAGGGTCGACTTAAGACCCCACGAACCTTAAGTAAGAACTACAGTTAATTGTGCTCCAATGCTTTATTGATACAATTACGTATATATGAATATTCAATGGTTTTGAGATTAGTCGGGGATGTAGTGTATATTGATGGGATGATGCTACGAACAATCTCGGATGGCTGCTTGTCGGCCCGATGATGATCGGGTGTGGGGATGGGATTAGCGATAGTCGGTGGCTATGATAGTTGGCTCGACAGTCGTCGGATATGTGGATCGGCTCGGTGATATTCGGTTGTTGGTTGCTCGTCGGCAATCGTCGGATGTGTTGCTCGGCTCTGGATAATCGGATGCCGTCGGATACGGTCGGCTCGTTGGTAGTCGTCGGGTGTGTTTGCTCGGTTCTGGGGTGCTCGGATGCTGTCGGCTTGTTGGTAGTTGTCGGCGATATTCTTCTCGGCAGTACTCGGCTCGGTATTGGATCGACAATCGGCTGGGCGGCTTTCGGGTGATTGATCGTACTCGGCTGTTGACGGTCGGTTCTGCTACTCTGCAAAGAGAAGAGTCGGAAATGGTTAGGTAACGGAGCGAACGAATCGACAGGAGCGAACGAATCGTCTGGAGCGAACGAGTCGACAGGAGCGAACGAATCGACAGGAGCGAACGAATCGGCAGGAGCGAACGAATCGACAGGAGCGAACGAGTCGACAGGAGCGAACAAATCGACAGGAGCGAACGAATCGTCAGGAGCGAACAAATCGCAAGGAGCGAACGAATCGCCAGGAGCGAACGAATCGACAGGAGCGGACGAATCGGCAGGAGCGAACGAATCGACAGGAGCGAACGAATCGGCTGGAGCGAACGAATCGACAGGAGCAAACGAATCGCCAGGAGCGAACAAATCGCAAGGAGCGAACGAATCGCCAGGAGCGAACAAATCGACAGGACCGAACGAATCGCAAGGCCGACGGCTGTTGCTAGGTTCGGTTCAAGTGACTGCGGACAATGCCACACGTCTTATCATGTACTTCGTTTAACGCCAGCACTCGACAAATTCAGCGACGAAAACTAAACATCTTATCCATCTGGGTTTACGGAGTGAATGAGAATTATTTGTAAGGCGAGATAACCAGGAAATACACTGAAGTTTAAATAATGTATGAATGGAGTTGTAATTATGCGTGAAGTTGGGATTATGCATACGCTGATAAGGTAGTTTTGTATTGATACTGGATGTAATATCAGAGGGGCGGTTTTGCAATGTAGCGGTCACGTTACAACATTTTAGTACCTTTCGTACCCTTTTAGGACGAGTTTCCAAAAACACAGCTTTATCGCACCCCTACCCACCAACAGCAACCCACAGTCAAAATTTCAACTTTCTAGCTTCAGCGGTTTCGTCTGGGCGATGATATTTCAGTCAGTCAGTAAGTCACTCACTCATCACTAAGCTCTTTTATATATAAAGGGGTTACCTCTACATATCACTTTAAAAAAATCGGAAAAATTTTGAAGTACAGGTTGTATAGAGTATGCCACAAAAAAATTCAAATTCGATCGGAGCAAAATTGGCTGAGATATGAGGATTGGAATGGCACAATTTATCGTTTTTCTCGAAATGGCATTTCTGAAGTCGTTGCAAACGATATCTCGAAAACGAATTGACCGATGGTTTGGTGAACTTATTAAATACATACAAAGCTTGAGACAGATTTTTTTTTAATGTTACCCTATTTTTTACGAAAAGCGGTAAATTTTTTTTTTTAATCGAAAATTTGATTTTGACAGTTCACAATTTTTGTTCAAATTTATTTTTTCAAATTCAGTTTTAGTTAAAGTCAAAATTGTTAGGATTTTAAAACGCCTACGTTTTAGTTAAAGTCAAGATTGTTAGGTTTTTAAAACGCCTACAAGCAAGAACGGCCCATCCGTTTTCGAGCTATCATTGGACCGCAAAACGTTATTACCAAAAAAAAAGGGGTTTCGCAGGTAGCCATTTACCACAAGACTATTCGATATTTTTCAACAACAAAAATTCAAAAAGGAGTATAAGATGTGCTCTTTCAGATGAATGAAAGTACGACATAGAAATATGGGTAGTTTATTTAAAAAAATCATGAAAAATTAGTTTTTTTGTCGTCACAACAAGGGATAACCCCTTAAGATTAAGGCTTTACTTAACGGCATGTTCCATTTTTTCTGTGATCCGGAGTTTAAAAATTTTAACAATAGAATTTGCCATTAATATCTTCACAAATCCCTATTAAATTTAGAATTATGTTTACATAAATATTTTATTTTTTTTTTAATATTAAAAATATCACTTCTCGATTTTAACATCGTTCACGCTTTATTGATCAAAAATATATAAAACATTTTTTTTCGCAGAACAAAAGCTATAATTGTAATAAGTGTTCTATAAACATCCCGGAAGGGACAAGGGAAATTTCCCTAATATCAATGAGTGCACCCCGATTCATATAAGTTCTATTATCAGGAACCTACTGTTTATCGCCGAGTCCGAATGGCGTGTCTTAATACACTACTTTGTAGAGAAGTTTTACATGGCTGAAATACCCACCGTTGAAAATTTTTGATGTTGCCTTACCGGAGTATCGAACCCGCGACCTTCAGCGTGTAAGGCAAGTGTGCATACCATTCCACCACGGTGGTACCCAGAACAGAAACTACCCTATCAAAATGAATTCATTAATTTAAAATAAAAAATTATGTCCTACAATGCCAAACATTTGTTATTGTACTTTTTTGTGTTGTCCAACAAATAGGGAAGAAAAAAAACTGTTTATGTAACCAAACTATAGAGCATAGGCGACCACGCACGACACGGCAAACACACCACATTTACCATCTACAATATCCCCATATCCCCCAATAGATCCACGAGACGGAGCAGGTTGATACCCTTGTAAATCAGAACCTCAAACAAAAATGATTACAACCATGGATGAGGTTAACGCAGAGATTAACAAAGCCAAACCATCTAAAGCCTTAGGACCGGACGACATATTTATGGTTATGCTGAAAAATCTCGGTCCAGCAGCAAAGAGCTACATAGCCAACATCCTGACACTATCCAAACAGTCAGTGATCCCAGATGCATGGAAAATGGCCAGAAATATTCCCCTGCTTTGATCATTCCTGCAGGACCGACAAAGAAGGCAACAGCAGATTTCTCCCCAATTATGCAATCCCGGTTTGGACATCATTCGTAAGAGATATTCAGTAGTGTATCATCGCAAATGGATGTGCCCAGATGACGAGTGGGGATCATCTGCATTAGGAAGCAAGGCTACAGTCTGTGTAGCAACAACGAAAACAAGCTACATAAGAAAGAAAGGAACTTTCAAAAAATTTAGCTAATAAGTTAGCCATCCACTCATAACTCTATATTATATACTCAATATCCGAGTTTCCTATAACCAGCACGGATTTCATAATGCAGTACGTAGTCAACACAGGCCATACCCACATTAGTGCGATTTTGGAATTAGGTCGGTAATAGGAAATGTTGAAGTATTTAAATAAAATGTACTGCAAATGTAACATACATAACATTGCGTTTCTATTTCTTGCGTTTCCTTAATTAGTTACACTGCAACTTAAACTTATGTTAACACCATACTCGCGACGAATTATTCAAAAATCACTTGCGTATTTGTGTAAACGTCTACTATTCTGAGATAATATTCAACACCATTTATATGGCTCGCATAAAGTGTTACAGCTGTTTGGTATGATTCTTTATCTGTTTTATACGCCACATTTTCTGCAATTTCTGGGTGTACACGTTCAAGTTAGTTACAATTGCTATTGTTGTATATTTTTTCCTACGTTTTATACCCTACACCACTATGTGGAGAGGGTATTATAAGTTGGTTTTGGCCAAAAAGTTTGTAACGCATCGAAATAATGGTCGTAGACCCATACTTATATATACCGAAATGAATGTCTCGACGAGCTGAGTCGATCTGGCTATGTGTGTCCGTCCGTCCGTCTGTCCGTCTGTCCATCTAAACCTTGTAATCACGCTACAGGTCGCAATTTTGATCGGATCGTCACGAAATTTTGGATGTTGATGGGGGTCCCGGAGGGGAAGAAGCCTATTGATTTTTATGATGGTCGGATAAAATTTAGGGGTCGGAATGGGCAAAAAACTTAAGTGGATAAAAAGACAACGTTTTTTTTCCAAAGCGAATATCTCAGCTTCTATATGGGATATACCAAAAGCAAAACAATACAATACAATAAAAGTAGAAAATATCACCTTTCTAATGATGTAAAGTAGGTTCTTGTAGGTGATCAAACAACGAAGATATCACAATAGTAGCAAATAAAACCCAAATCACGAAATTTTGGATGTTGATGGGGGTCCCGGAGGGGAAGAAGCCTATTGATTTTTATGATGGTCGGATAATATTTAGGGGTCGGAATGGGCAAAAAACTTAAGTGGATAAAAAGACAACGTTTTTTTTCCAAAGCGAATATCTCAGCTTCTATATGGGATATACCAAAAGCAAAACAATACAATACAATAAAAGTAGAAAATATCACCTTTCTAATGATGTAAAGTAGGTTCTTGTAGGTGATCAAACAACGAAGATATCACAATAGTAGCAAATTAAACCCAAATTTTCATTTTTGCGATTTTAATTATAATGACGAATATCACAGTTTTGGTTAGGGACTTTCCAACAGCAAAACCTGGCTTTGAAAGTAAAAGATCCCATCTTTACAATGATGTAAACTAGGTCGGCGTAGGTGACCAAATAACGGAGATATCGCAATAGTCGGTAATACATCCCATTTTTCCACTTTTTTGTGAAATCACGCTACAGGTCTCTCGTCACGAAATTTTGAGGGTTAATGGGGGCCACACAGATGAAGAAGCCTATTGATTTTGGTGATGGTCGGATAATATTTAGGGGTCGTAATGGGCAAGAAACTTGTTTGGAGAAAAAGACAACGTTTTTTTCCTAAGCGAATATCTCAGCTTCAATATGGGGTATACCAAAAACAGAACCTGGCCATGAAAGTAGAAAATATGGCCTTTCTAATGATGTAAAGTGGGTTCTCGTAGGTGATCAAACAACGAATATATCGCAATAGCCGCTAATAGAACCCAACTTTTTATTTTTGCGATTTTAATAATAATGACGAATATCACAGCTTCGGTTGGGGATCTTCCAAAAACAAAGTCTGACTATGAAAGTAGAAAATCCCATCTTTACAGTGATGCAAAGTAGGTTGTCGTAGGTGGCCACATAACGGAGATATCACAGTAGTCGACAATACATCCCATTTTTCATTTTTTTGTAATCACGCTACAGGTCGCAATTTTGATCGGATCGTCACGAAATTTTGGGGCCTACAGAGAAAGAAGCCTATTTGGTGATGGTCGGATAATATTCAGGGGTCGGAATGGGCAAAAAACTTATTTGGAGAAAAAGTCAACGTTTTATTTCAAAGCGAATATCTCCGCTTCTAAAAGAAGTATATCAAAAGCAAAACCTGCTAATGAAAGTAGAAAATATCACCTTTGCAACGATGTTACGTAGGTTGTCGTAGGTGGTCAAACAACGAAGATATCGCAAAAGCCACATAGAACACAACTTTTCATTTTTGCGATTTTAATAATAACGACGAATATCAAAGCTTTGGTTCGGGACCTTCCAAAAGCAAAGTCTGACGATGAAAGTAAAAAATCCCATTATTACAATGATGTAAAGCAGGTTGGCGTAGGTATCCAAATGACGGAGATATCGCAATAGTCTGTAATACATCCCATTTGCCCACTTTTTTGGAAATCACGCTACAGGTCGCAATCTTAACTGGATCGTCACGAAATTTTGGGTATTATTGGGGGTCCCACAGAGGAAAAAACCTTTTGATTTTTGATAATGGTCGGATATTATTCAGGGGTCAGAATGTGACAAAATAAAAACTTATTTGGAGAAAAGGCCAACGTTTTATTTCAAAATGAATATCTCTTTTCTGTAAGAAGTATATCGAAAGCAAAACCTGGCAAGGAACGTAGAAAATATCACCTTTACAACGATGTGAAGTAGGTTGTCATAGGTGGTCACACAACAGAGATATCGCAATAGTCGGTAATGCATCCCTTTTTCCATTTTTGTGCAATCACACAACGAAATTTTGATCGGATCCTCACGAATTTTCGGGGGTTGATGGGTGTCTAACAGAGAAAGAAGCCTATTGATGATTGGCATACATCCCACTTTTCCATTTTTTATTTGGGTTTTACCGTCGATGCACTTAAATGCGTTTCAAAAAAATTGACCTGTGTTAATGAAGACATTCAGAGCAAAGGCGCTAAGCTTTCCAAATTTTAATATTTTGAGTTTTATTAGTCAAAAGGTTATGAACAGGGGTAGTGGTGTAGGGTATCACATAGTCGGCCCCGACCCGACTATAGCCTTGGCTCACTTGTTGTACTTGAGGTGTATATTAAATGAGCTAGCCATATCTTGGAACACAAAGACCATGCCAACTAAGAACATTATCCAAAACTGAAAAATCTCAATTCAAAGCACGACCAGCTAAGAAAAGAACAAACGCCGCTATGACAACATTTGCACTGATACTTGCAACAAAAGATTTCCTCCTTTCCAACCGAAACAGATTCGGATGTTTTGTTTTTGTTATTTATTTTTTATGTAATGCATCAGCAGAAAGATACAAAGCACATCATTCATTTGTACGAGAATTCAGAATTGTGAATAATTTTTCTCTGCAACCATGAAATGCACACCTTTTTCATTTACAACATCAATCATCAACATCTTTATTCGCGCTTCCAAATATCCGAGGTCATTACAATTCATGGCAATGCCGTGTTGTCCAATCGCATTTAAATTGTGCCAAAGTGGCTTTATGTAAATAGTTCGAAATTTATCATAAGATTAAATATGATGTACTTTCGCAATATCATGAAGAAAACCAATAATTAGATAAAAATAATTAGTAGTTTAAAAGTATTTCGTCATCAAAAATGCCCGAAAATGTAAGTAATAATTCAATTAGTTTACAGGAGAAGCAATAAACGTTATAAAATGAAAACGGTTTAATAAAATATCGAAAATTTTTAGCATCATATTTTAAGACAGATAAGCAATACATTTCTGGAAAATGTTTTTTTTTCAGGATTTCAGACGCTGTGTGGGTTACGTCGTTTGATATTGTTTTTTTTCGTACATGCCAAAAGGCGCAACTTACAATTTGTTCAGAATATATTTACAGAAACAAGCATTCATGAAAAAATTATAATAAATTGACAGCTGACTTATTTGCCTACGCAAATAGGCGAACTTTAAACTAGCTATCCGCATGTGTTGGGTTCCATTCCCAGTCTTAAGGGTGATATTTCAATGTATCTCAATGAGATGAACTGTCTATTCCAACAACAACTCTAATTACCTATGATTTCAATTGTATTAGACGATATTTAAAACCTCTGATCTTTTTGGGTGACGTAAGGGATGGAAGATACCAAGCAACGTTCCTGACCGGTTTTAACATGGCAAAGCCCAGGATTTATCTTGGTCCCTCTTTCATCCCAAGTGGACACTGACCTGCCTGTGGTGTCACCTGGGGAGCTGCCTTTAACATCCGTTGAAGGTAGTGAGCTAACATGTGCCGCGCGTTCACCCATAAGAACGTTAAAAACTTGGGTTTGGGCATCGGGTTAGTAACCCTCCCCTAGAAAAAGCAGCCTACTATGAAACAAGTAAAAAAGCGTTAAGTTCGGCCGGGCCGAACTTTTCATACCCTCCACCATAAAATATTCTGAACTAAAATGGAATAATTAGTTTTCATTCCTGCCCCAACTTTAAGTGGGTACGTTAAAATGTGAGATAATGTACATAAAATGTTTCATTCGGTAGGCCCTTTTTATGGTGCCTATATCTAACTATTTATTTTGACAATTTTTGGTTTGCTACAAATTGGCAGGTACCGTTATATAGGGGTTATAGTAAAACATGGACCTATGTTGACAGTTCTTGATGGGAGCCTTTAATGTCAAATAACTCCTAATTCGGTTAAAAATTGTAGCTAGAATCCTCAAAATACCGAAAATCGGTACATAACGTGGGAATTTCAAATGACATTAACAGCTAGTTCGGAGGTATGTATGTTGGCTATATGAAAATATGAACTTAAATGAACAATTTTTGTTGGCTTTTAAATTTCAAACTACAGAAAGTTCGTAAAAAAAATAAAGCTAAGGTACGGAAAATCGGGAGGTTTGTTTTGGGGCTATACCAAAACATGGACCTACGTTCGGTTAAACATTTTAAGTAAAATCCTCCAAGTACCGAAAATCGGGAAGTATCGTTATATTGGGGCTATGTTGAAAATTGTTGATGCAGATGTGTGGTGACCACTACAACCTTCAAATGTCAAATTACAGTTAGTTCGGTTAAAAATTTTAGGTAAAATTGCCAATTACTGAAAATTGGGAGGTACCGTTATATGGGAGTTATATTGAACATGGACCTATGTTGACAATTTTTTATGGAGAGATGTTGTGACCACTAAGAACTTCAAATGTCAAATTACTGCTAGTTCGGTTAATATTGTAGTTAAAATCATCAAATTACTAAAAATCGGGAAGTACCGTTATATGGGAGCTTTATCAATACATCGACCTTTCTTGACAATTTTTGGTGGAGAGGTGTGGTGACCACTAAGAATTTCAAATGTCGAATGTTCAAATTACAGATAATTCGGTTAAAACTTGTAGGTAAAATTCTCAAAATACCGAAAATCCGTTATATGGGAATACCGAAATCCGTTATACCGAGGTACCGTTATATGGGGCTATACCAAAACATGGACCTACGTTCATAATTATTTCGAATATAAGTTTTTTTGTCACTAAGAACCCTAAATGTTAAATTATAGCTAATTCGGTCTAGAAATGCGACTTAAATCGTCAAAATACCTGAAATCGGGCGGTAACGTTATATGGGGGCTATTCCAAAACATTGATTTATTGACACTTAAGAACCCTAAATGTCAATTTATAGATAAACCGGTCTGAAAATGTAGCTAAAAACGTCAAAATACCGTAAATCGGGGGGTACCGTTATATGGGGGCTATACCAAAACGTCGACCTATGTCCACAACTTTTGTTATGTAAGTTTATTGACACTTAGCAACCCTAAATGTCAAATTATAGATAAATCGGTCTGAAAAATGTATCTAAAAACGTCAAAATACCGTAAATCGGGGGTACCGTTATATGGGGGCTATACCAAAACGTGGACCTATGTCCACAACATTTGTTACATAATTTTATTGACACTTAATAACCCTAAATGTCACATTATAGATAAATCGGTCTGAAAATGTATCTAAAAACGTCAAAATACCGTAAATCGGGGGGTACCGTTATATAGGGGCTATACCAAAACGTGGATCTATGTCCACAACTTTTATTATATAAGTTTATTGACACTTAATAACCCTAAATGTCACATTATAGATAAATCGGTCTGAAAATGTAGCGAAAAACGTCAAAATACCGTAAATCGGGGGGTACCGTTGTATGGGGGCTATACCAAAACGTGGACCTATGTCCACAACTTTTATTATATATGTTTATTGACACTTAAAAACCCTAAATGTCAAATTATAGCTAAATCGGTCTGAAAATGTAGCTAAAAACGGCAAAATACCGTAAATCGGGGGGTACCGTTATATGGGGGCTATATCAAAACGTGGACCTATGTCCATAAGTTTTGTTATATGAATTTATTGACACTTAAGAACCCTAAATGTCAAATTATAGCTACATCGGTCTGAAAATTTAGCTAAAAACGTCAAAATACCGTAAATCGGGGGGTACCGTTATATGGGGGCTATACCAAAACGTAGACCGATATAGCCCATCATCGAACTTGACCTGCCTGCAAACAAAAGACGCATTTTCCCAAAATTTCAGCGTCCTAGCTCCATTTTTGTGGATTCTAGAGTGATTACCACAGACGGACGGACGGACGGACGTGCACAGATCGACTTAGAATTTTACCCTGATCAAGAATATATATACTTTATAGGGTCGCAAATGAGTATTTCAATGCGTTACAAACGGAAAAACAAACTTAATATACCCTCCATACTATGGTGGAGGGTATAAAAACGAAAGAAATGAAGAACAAACCCCTCTTAAGTTGACGAACCCCGCAAACGTTTTAAGGACCATGACCTGCGAATCTGCACCTGGAATGTTCGCACTCTTTATAGAGAAGATGCAGTCTTCGCATTGGCAGACGTACTTGAAAAGTACAAGGCCGATATTACTGCCTTGCAGGAAATACGATGGATTGGGAAAGGCGTCACAACAACAGCTAAAGGTGACGCACTGTATTATAGCTGCCATTACGTAAAGCATGAGTTTGGTTGCGGATTCGTAGTTAGTTGGAAGCTAAAACATCTGGTATCAAGCTTCACCGCAGTGAATGAAAGACTTGTTGCAATTTGAATAAAACCTAAATTCTTCAACATCAGCTTTATTTGCGCTCATGCTCCCACTGAAGAAAATGACGAACAGACCAAAGATATATTTTACGAGCGCTTAGAAGAAACATACGACCGTTGCCCTGCACATGACATTAAAATCATTCTAGGCGATTTTAATGCCAAAATTGGAAAGGAGAATATCTTTGGCCCAACAGTCGGGAAATTCAGTCTCCACAGTGAAACATCTGAAAATGGTATGAGGCTGATAGACTTTGCAGCTGCAAAAAACATGGTAGTTAGCAGTACCAGATTTAATCATCTCGATATTCATAAGGGCACCTGGCTGTCTCCAGATCAGAAAACAAGAAATCAAATCGAGCGTGTTGGATGTACGATCGTTCCGAGGCGCAAACATTGATTCGTACCACTACCTTGTTGCAGCAAAGGTACGCACCCGCTTAAACGTAGCAAACAAAGTACGAACAGACACAACACGAAAGTTAGACATCGGTAAGCTGCAATCACAACAGATAGCCACAGCATATTCCACTCATCTAGTCCAATTGCTTAATCAAAGCACTCCTCATACCGATAACATATCAGCGCAATGGCAAAGCATTGCCCACTCCATGCAAACAGCCGCAAAATCCATACTTGGATACCAGAGACCTCCACCAAGGAATTCATGGTATGATCAGGATTGTCGTACTGCCACCGAAGAGAAAAATGCGGCATATAGGGCTACTTTACAATCCGTAGCAACGCGTAGGGCACGAGAGAGATACAGGCAGAAAAGGAGAGAGGAGAAACGTCTTTTCCGCTGGAAAAAGAGAGAGATGGATAAACGGGACTGTGAAAAAATCCAGATGTACACAAGCCAGAATGAAGTCCGAAAATTCTAACAAAGAGCCAAGCATCAAACTGATGGCTTTGGTACAGGCACATCCTCCTGTAGAGACCAGCAAGGTAATTTGGTAACTGATACAAATAGTGTACTCAGGATATGGAAAGAACATTTTTCAAATCTGTTGGTATCCAATAGCAGCGAAGACGACGAAGATACCACAGTCCCAATCCCAGAAGATGGTATTGAATGTATACCGCCCAGCCAATATGAGGTAAGGACAGCAATAAATCGGCTGAAGAATAATAAGGCAGCAGGGGCCGATGGCTTACCAGCCGAGCTGTTCAAAACCGGAGGCGACACGCTGATAAGGTGTATTCATCAGCTAGTTAGCACCATCTGGCAGGAAGAACGAGTACCCAACGATTGGAACCTGAGTATCCTGTGCCCCGTCCACAAGAAGGGAGATAAGACTGTATGCTCTAACTATAGGGACATAAGTCTACTCCCTATTGCCTACAAGATCGTATCAGGGATATTGTGCCAACGACTAAAGCCTATGGTCAACGAGATAATTGGACCACACCAATGCGGCTTTAGACCTGGCAAGTAAACCATTGACCAGATATTTAACCTGCGCCAAATCCTGGAGAAGACCCAAGAGATGCAAATCGACACCTACCACCTTTTTGTCGATTATAAAGCAGCCTTCGACAGCCCGCTGAGTTCAAAGGTATTCCAAGCCATGTCTGAATTTGGTATCCCCGCAAAGCTCATCCGGCTTTGTAAAATGACTTTAACTGACACGAGGAACCTCTCCGAAGAGTTTGGTACCAAAAGAGGTTTCAGACAAGGAGACAGCCTTTCGTGTGATCTCTTCAACATCCTGCTGGAAAAGGTTATACGAGAGGCAAACGCCAAAAGAAATGGCACAATCTACACCAATATTCACATGTTACTTGCTTATGCTGATGATATAGACATCATGGGACGATCAGTAAAAGAAGTAACTGATACCTTTATAAAGGTCGAAGGAGAATCTGCTAAAGTGGGTCTGGCGGTAAACGGTGAGAAGAGCAAGTTGATGGTGTCGACGCGCAATGCGTCCATTGAGCTCGGACCGACTGTGGAAGCTGGTTCCTATAATATTGAGGTAGTAAAAGACTTCGTCTACCTCGGCACCTCCGTAAACACAACAAAGACATCAGTTGTGAAATAAAAAGAAGAATTGTATTGGCCAACAGATGCTACTTTGGTTTAAGTAAGCAGTTTAAAACAAAGCCACATCTCGTCAAACAAATATAACGCTCTACAAAACACTGATACTACCCGTGCTGATGTATGGCTCCGAAGCCTGGGTACTTGCGCAAGCAGACATGGCAGCGCTTGGTGTGTTTGAGAGAAAAATTCTTCGAAAGATCTACGGACCAATCTGCGTTGACGGTGAATATCGACGTCGCATGAACCACGAGCTGTATCTGCTATACAACGACATCAATATTGTTAAACGTATCGAGAATGAGCGATGATGAACCCGCTAATAAGGCGTATAAATACGGACCGCTTGGCGGTGGACGCAGAATTGGCAGGCCAAGGAATAGATGGCGCAAACAAGGGGATGATGAGATGAAAAGACGCGGTATTCCAGAGTGCGAAGCAACAAATAGAGAGGAATGGAGATCTTGTCTTAGTTCGGCCTATGGAACAAATGTTCTGTAATGGGCCAGCTAAGTAAGTAAGTAAGATCTTGACTCTTTTACTTATTGTTATATTTAATTCAATTTACCGACAAAATACATATAATATACATTAAGTGATGTGTAATTTTTTAAATGTATCTTTACAAATTAGTTAAACGTAGAAGAAAAATGTTTACTAAAATCTAGAAAGCTGATTAGGCAATGTGATTCGCTTGTACATGAATTGTGTTTCAAAATTTTTG